>NW_024871031.1:0-90000 GCF_019054845.1 Dipodomys spectabilis | reverse complement strand
GCACCCAGGCCCAGAGTTTAGGCCCACAAGTGGACCTCAAAAAATTATATAAGGAGTATATTTTCCAGGCCTGAGGCTTAAATTCAGTCCCCCTATGTGGAGGGAACGGTAGGAGATCCTGAGGTACTCGTTTCTGGCCTGGGAAGAATCATGGAATGTGATCAATCCCATCCTTGAATGAGTAGTTTGTGCATGATGCAAGTAGGAAATGATAGGCAAGACTTATGGGGTATCGATTATTTGTAAAGAAGTTGATGAAGCATGACAATAATCATCATAGTCATGAAATGGACGCATCAGGAAAGAACCAAGAATCAGTAGTCACGCAAATTGGATTCCACCACAGGTTACCATCTCTCCTACTCTATACAAATATGTACTCATTTGCATACTTCCTTCAGCTTATGAATGGATGACTATTGTGCTCCCTGCTGTCCCCACGGGGGGAGAGGGGGCTCAATCGCACTTTCCAAAGGCTGGTGTGCTCATGTGGACCCATTCGCCACTTAGTCCTGCTAGGCACCGAGTTCAGATTCCCCACCTGCCAAAAGATTCATCTTGATGTCAGAAGTCAAACATTGCACCTGTTTTCTTTCCTATGTAAGTCCTGGATCTCAACTAGGATGGACAATGCTTGGGCCACCCTGTGGCCATGGGAATAAGTTGTTATCCATGTCAGCCCAGTTATACCTGTCATCATATTCTCAAAAAAATACACAATACACCCATGAATAGCATAAAAAAATAAAGAGACTAACTACACTCAATGCACGATGCAGTCCACATACGGATGTGAATATACATCCCATGTTTCAATGATCATTGAGGACTATTTTGGCCTCCCTGGGTCTCGATCTCAGTTCCTGGGAATGACCCAGCTCCTTAGTGGCTCACAGTCTGGTGTGATCACGTGGACCCATTGGGCAGTTGGGCCTCCTAGGCCCACAGTTCGAATCCCAGCATTGCCAAAAATTCACCCTGATGTAAGAAGCCAGTCATTGCACCTGTTTTCTTGAACTGTGCAAGTTCTGGGGCTCAGCTAGGAAGGAGAATGTATACACAACTCTATACTCATGGGAATAGGTTGCCATCCAGTTCACCACAGTTATATCTGTCATCCTATACTCAAGGAAATACACAATACACCAATGAATAAAACACAAAACAAAAAGAATGATTACACCAAATGCAAGATGCTGCCGACCCATGTTTGGAAATATATATCCACTGTTTAATTATGAATTTATTACTAGATTGGGCCCCACCAGGGCTTCATCTCAGGTCCCAGGAATGGCCTAGTTCCTTAGTGGCTCAAAGCCTGGTGTGCTCACTTTGACCCATTCACCAATTGGGCCTGCTAGGCTTTGAGTTCAAACTCCTGCACTACCAAAAGATTCATTCTGATGTGAGAAGCCTATGGTGGCACAGGTTTTCCTGTCCTGTGAATGTCCTGGGTTTCATTGAGGATGGAGAATGCTATATTGGCAACTCTTAACCAGGGGAATAGGTTGTCATCCATGTCAGCACAGTTATATCTGTCACCCCATACGCAATAAAATACACAATACATCCATGAATAAGACACAAAATAGAAAGAATAACTACACTGAATGCAAGATGCATACCACACCTGTAGGTAAAGAGAAATCCTATGTTTTAAAAAGGTGGGCTTGTTATTTTGTCCAATGCTGGGCTTCAAATCAGGCCCTGCACCAGGCCTGACATTCTACTCTTCAAAGATGGTGAGCTTCCCCTTCTCCCACAGTACAACAGAGTTACCCAGACCTGAGCTAAAATCCCAGCACTGACAAAAGATTCATACTCATGTCAGAAGCCAGTCGTTGTGCCTTTCATCCTCTCCTGTGAAGTCCTGGGTCTCAAATACGGTGGAGAATGCATAGACAACACTGTAACCTTGGGAACAGGTTGTCATCCATATCAGCACTGTTATATCTGTCAACATACTTATTAAAATACACAATACCTCCATGAATTAGAGACAAAATAAGGAGAATAATTTCACTGAACACAAGATGCTGACCACACATGTATGTCAATATAGATCCTATGTTTAAATTATGAATTTCTGACTATTGTGGACTACCCTGGGGATCAATGTTAGATTCTGGCGATGGCCACATTCCTTAGTTGCTCACAGGTTCGTATGATCACCTTGACTGATTCGCCAATTGGTTTTGCTCTGCACTGAGTTCAGATCCCAGTACTACCAACAAGTGTATCGTGGAATAAGAAGGAGAGAGTGAAAATTTTTTCCTTCTCTCTGAGAATGCTGGGGGTCAGGCATGATGGAGAACATTTCTACAAATCTAGGTGTTCTGTCATAGGTCACCATCAATGTAATAAACAGAATGTGTAAATAAATGAATAAAACAAAAGATACAAGGTACAACCACACCAAACATGTATGGACTGAACATCTATAGGTAAGCATAAATCCTATCTTTACAATAAATAGAAATAGTATGTTTTCCAGGGCTGGGTCTTGAATTCAGGACTAGTGAACAGGCCTGACTTTTTTATCTTCATGAAAGGGGATCTTCCCCTTTATACACATTGCTGCAGATTTACCCAGATCCTGAGTTCAAATCCAAAGCCTGTAGGAATAAACTGTGTGAATTGCAAGCCAGGGAGCTATTTTTTTTTCTCAGCATGGGGCTTGAACTCAGGTCGTGGCAATTCTGCCTCAGCTTAGATCACCCTTGGATGGGGTGCAGCCACTGGACACACAGGTGATTCTGGGATCCTACACCCTCACGTGTTGCAGGAAAAACAATGCACAGAAAAAATGTGGCCTTTTATGTTTTCTTCCTTTGTACAGTGACCCTTCTGGGTCTGAATGACACTGTTGCATTGCTGAAGGCTGGCAGAGTATCAGGGAAGCCATAGGCCCACGAGGCAACATAGGTCCTCATTTTGAATCCCCGTACTGACACCAACCAATGGCAGGAGGTACTAAGAAACTGGTTCCCATCCAAAGGAATAACACTGGAATTTTGTCAATGACACAGTTGAATGAGTTCATGGTAAATGATGATCCTATAAAATTAAACAGCATCATTTTAGAAGGCTGATTGATTTTATTTAATATTTATGAAGCATTAAAAGAATATTCTTACTTACAGGAACACAATAATTTCAGGACACTGAGTGCTTTCATTAATATTTTAAGGATTAAAACAATAACATTAATTACATGGACACATAATAAATACCCAGGAATTGGTAGGAATATAGTCTATATAACTGAATAATGTATAGACATCTCTGGCACTGTATATATACATATATATATATATATATATATATATATATATGCAGATGGCAGTATGCTATATATATATATATATATATATATATGCATTAGCATACTTCCATCTGCATGTCAGTCTGTTCTTCTTTGGTTAACCCCTGGGGATCGTTCTCAGGTCCTGGGAACAACCTGTCACCTCAATTTCCCCCAGGATGGCATGTTTGCACTCACCCATTCATGAATTTGGCCTTGTAGGCCCTGAGTTCAGATGTCAGTGCTCCCAAATAATGAATCGTGGAGTAAGAACCTGATGGTGACACATGGTTTCCTTTTCTGTGAATCTTCTGTGTGTCAGGTATGAAGTGGAATACATATGTAGACCTATATCCTATGTAGTCAATGTTCTATGTGATATAATAGTCAATACAATAAATGGTCAATACATGAATAAAACAAAAAATAAAATAACTAAATTGAACGCAATATGGAGTCAACATATATATAAAAATATAAAACATATGTGTAAATTATACATGAATAGGGTGTTTTCTAGTGCTGGTGATCAATTTCAGGCCTAAGGAACAGACTTGAATTTCTTGACTTTAAGGAGGCAAGCTTCCCCTTCCTACACAGTGCAACAGAGTTACCAAGACTATGAGTTCCAATCCCAGTCCTGGTAGAAAAAAACATCACCTTTATAGTATTTGAGGCCCAATTATTAGGTATTTCATTATGCCTCCATTTGATGAATGTGATTGCTTAAATGCTTAATAAAATATTAACTAAAATTGATCAGTGTCATGTAATATAATTGTGTATAATTTTATCCTAGAATCATTCAAGAACTCTTCATTCAATCATGACTTACATCACATTCCGTTGGTAATCATATGGATAGGAAAAGTTTCTTAGGATCTCCTACCATTTGGAGGTGGCACGACCAGGATTCAAATTGTGGGCTCCAGCTCCCACCACTTCAACCCGAGGATAGGGAACTGACCAGTCTGTCCAAGAACGTCAACCAGACCAATGATTAGGCAGGCACCAGTGGCTCTCAGCAGTCCTCCTTGATACTTACAGGGCTGTGATAGGAGGATCATGGTCAAAGTCACCCTAAGCAGGAAAATCCTTGAGACCCCTGTCCAACTTCAGTGCCAACAAAGCCAGAAGCCTTGTGGCTCTAGTGTAGAGGACCAGCCTTGAGCAAAAGCAGCTCATGAACTGTGCCCAGATCCAGAGTTCAAAGTCTGAGACTGGCAACAAACAGAACTACACAACAATCTGTGTAGCCATCCAGTTAAAGCAGGTTACCCTCTTGTCTCCAACTAAATTGGACAGAATTCCCTGGGAAAAGGGCTGGGAGAACCGCTGTCATCTTGACTCTGCCCATGCTGCTTGCTTCACAGGATTCTGGGCACACCCCCATTCTTTCATGCTTCTTTCTGACCAATGGGATACAAGAATGCTGGCCACGCCCACATTCCATGCTGCCAGGTACCACTGGGATTTCCTCTGTTAGTTTACACCACTACCAGCAGTAGAGGAAGATAGATGTTGCTGAGAGGTGAGGAAGAGACTCGAGGTGACTTTGTTGTATAGTAGAAAATTGATGCTCCCAGCCCCACCTAGCCCCTCCCCTCCCTTCACACAGTGCCAGGTTTCAAACCTCAAGCAATGTCGTTCTACCAGCTGGCCTAACTCAACGACCTGGTCCTTGCCCCTAGTCTTCTGCTCTGGGCCCATGTGTCCATAATGCTGCCGCCATCGAGGCTGCCAGAATTGGAGCAGCTGCCAACAGCTTCTCCCAGCAGCACAGGTGAGTTTCCACCCCAACAACAACCTACCCTGGGTCAAACACCATGACCCCCCTGCTTGTTTCCTCTCCATGGCTCTGATGAGCCCCCTTTCTGTCTTGAGGATTTCCGAGATAGAAACTAAATATATGCTCAGGCTGGGCTGGATTGCAGTCCTCCTGTGAAAGGTATGCTCCACCAGGCCTGGTCCTCTCTAGTTGGGATGGTAGAAATGTGGTGTCGTGCTCAATCATCGGTTTAGATGGATTATCCCAAACTCAGTCCATAGCAGCAGATTCTTGACCACACGTGAAGCTCTTGGTAGGGACTCAACCTTTGGACCTCAGTCTCCTCACAGGACAGTAGTGAGGAAACAAAGGCTTTATACAGAGTGATCTCTGGAAAATGGCTAGGCAGAGAGGGAGCAGCCTTCAGATAAGTTTTTGGCAATTCTGTGAGCATATGACAGGAAGATACCAGAAAGGGCTCAGGTGGGGCCTGTTATTAATCATGCAACAGGTGTGGGATTATGAACCAAAATATGGCTCTCTTTCATTATTATCCTATCCCAATGAGGAAGGGGATCCTTCACTTTGTTCAGTTTTGCAGCTGGGGAAACCGAGGCACAGAGAAGCCAGGTGACCTAATTATGACCTCAAGTTCACAGGAAGCTTGGCCTGACTTCTCTACCATGCTCCCTAGGACAATGGGTGCTATTCAGTCCACTTCTTGTGGTGGGAAGTCCACTTCTTTTCAGTCGTGGGTCTTGAACTCTAGGATTGGGAACTGTTCCCGAGTTCCTCAGCTCAAGGCTAGCACTTTATCAATTGAGCCCAGAGTGCCACTTCCAGTTTTCTGGTGGTTCTTTGGAGATAAGATTCTCAAAGACATTCCTGCCTGGGTTGTCTATGAACAATGAGCCTCACATCTTAGCCTCCAGTGTAGTTAGGATTAGAGTTTTATGCCACTGGCACCCAATTTAAGTGTAATTCTGATTCTCTCTCTCTCTCTCTCTCTCTCTCTCTCTCTCTCTCTCTCTCTCTCTCTCTCTCTCTCTGTCTCTCTCTCTCTCTCTCTCTCTCCCTCTCTCTCTCACTGTCACTCTCAGGAACTGGTAGAATGGGTGCTGTAGGAGATGGACCAACGTCCCCAGGTGGCTGGAACCCAAGATGGCCCACTCTTTCTGGAGGTGGGCTGTGGGTCTGGAGCTGTCTCATTCAGCGTGTTGATAATTCTCCATGAGATAAGCCCTCTGTGCCCTTGCAAGACTGTGAGGGTTATTCATTTTCCATCTAGCCTTACTGGATTTATTGTATTCTTTTCTACATTATTTTCTAGCACCTGGCCAATATTATGGTACATAGTTACTGAATGAAAATGTAATGTCAACTTAAGAAAGTCATTTAGGGATCTAGGAATGTGGCTTCATGATATGGTGATTGCCTAGCATGCATGAAACCCTGAATTCAATTCCTCAGTACCACTTAAACAGAAAAACACTGGAAATGGTGCTGTGCCTCAAGTGGTACAGTGATAGCCTTGAGCAAAAAAGCATAAAAAAAAAAACAAAACCAAAACAAACCAAAAAACATTCAGTTAGTAAATGAAAAATAAAGAACCCATACTTGGAATATATAATTGCTCCTGCCATACTGACACCTGACAATTGTCCCTAATTCATGTACTTTTACTTATATTAGGATATTGTGTTGAAAAAAAGTTTTGTTCATTAGGTCACAGCAATTAATGTCATGAATGTGCTTAGATGTCAGTTGAAGATTAATTCTGGAAATTCAAAGATTCCAGGTTTTTGAATGGTCACTGCTAATCACAATGAGAAGGGTAGTCTAAGTGAGATTTGGAAATCTTTTTGGTTATTCATGGCACCAAAACGGCAGAGGCAAATTAACAGTTGTGACAGAAGAGAAGGAATAACTCCAAAGTTAAGTAATAAATGATAGTAACTAAGTTATACCAGAAACTTTTTTAGACAACCATTTTTGGTTATTGAACAAATAGTTATCAACTAGTCTTATATCTCATTACCTTTAGCATTCTAAATGTCTTAGGCTACTTCTTAATCTCTGTGTAATAAATGTATCTCCTTCTGTGCTGTTTTTTCTTACCTTAACTTCTTTGCTTTTTAAAAATCTCAGTCTTTCTATATTTCTCTATGAACATTTCCTGATACTAAATACACCTACACAGATAGCAGAGAATGATTATTGAGGGTCCCATAGCTCATGAGTCATTAATGAAACAACGTGGAAAAGGAGGACATATTTATTGTTACCTCAAATTTTCTGAAAAGCTGCACTGCCATCATTTGATTCAAATTTCCATTATGTGTGTACATAGTGTCATTCAGTGCACATAAACGCAAATATGAGCTGGGAGCTGGTGAATCACGCCTGGAATCCTAGCTATTCAGGAGACCAGAGGATTGTGGTTCAAAGCCAGCCTGGTCAGGAATGTCCATGAGACCATTATCTTCAATTAACCACCAGAAACCCGGAAGTGGTGCTGTAGCTTAAGCGGTAGATCCCTCAACTTGAGCTGAAGAGCTGAGGCAGTGTGCCCAGGATCAGAGTTCAAGCCCCACAACCAACAAAAAGTGCAAATATTACCTTCAGTTTCCCCAAAAGGAAGGACAAGATCAATAATCTTCTCAAGCAGAAAAAATAATTTCAAAATGATTCAGTGCATCTACTTTTGCTGAGTTATTTAAGTTATGGCTTCTTTGCTAGATATATTCTCTTCCTCTATAAATTGTCAAATATTAGCTTTACAATAAACTTCATCTAATATTTTTTGTTTCAAAAGAGAAGTCTATACAGTTGATGTCACTTAGCTTTCTTACTATCTTAATTCAAAGCCAAACCAGGCAGAAGAGTCTGTCAAACTCCTATCGCAAATTGAACACCAAAAAACCAGAAGTGGAGTTTTGGCTCAAGCAGTAGAGTACTAGCTTTGGGGGCAGGTGGGCAGGAAAGACAACTGTTCAGGGACAGGATCCAGCCTCTGGGTTCAAGACCCAGAATGAGCACAAACTAAACAAACAAGCAAACAAAAATCCCTGATAGTTCTTTGGGACCCTCCTTAAAGGTGTACTGGTCAGAGAAGAGGCTCCTTTGCTGATCATATTGACTGGATCCTGCTTTTTTGGAATCCTTATTGCTCTGGAGAACTCAGGACCAGACCAAAGGAATTGATAACTGACTCCTGCATCAAGAGAGTCATCTCAGGGGTGAAACATCCATCCATAAGACACTTTAAAACCTCCATGTCTTTGTTCCTTTGCAGGAGAACCCTTTAAAACAACGTTATTTCCTTTTGTTCTATGCTGGCCTTCAAATGGTACATTATTTCTTTTTATAACACTATGAACTAGAAGTTTACAGAAAAAATTTATATGATTAAAGAACACACTCGAAAAAGCCAGGGACAGAGTTTCCTTCAAGGCTTGGGATACTTTTTTTGTACAGTAAAAGGAAAGCACAAGGTAACTTGAACTTTGTTTTTCCTCTTTGTTCCATTCCTCTCCTGGGGTCAGTTTCCACATCCAGTAACACTTACTTCCAGTAACAATCGATGGTGCTGCTTGAGGTTTAATGAATATTTTCTGGCTTCACTGCAATAACACTGAACACCTATGGACCTGAGGTAACACGTGTTTCAGAGACAACTTAGTAAAGAGAAAATATGAAATTTATATTGCTTATAAATACATTATACATGAGTACATTGAGTTCAAACTTTGTAAGTTCTCTGTAAATTAAGGCGAATTTTAAATGGGAAGAAGGTTTTGAGAACATTCTTTTTGTGAGTGTACATGCTGTTCATTATTTCCCAAGTGTACATCAGTTAACAGTAAGGGAAACAATTGCAATAAAAGGAGAAAGAGAAGTTCTGTGTTTAAGTATAAAGGTTCAATACAATATAGAAGATTACAAATAAGACAACATTGAAACAATAAAGCCAAGTCCAGTATGTAGATTTATGGAAGTGATATGCAGAAAGCAAGACACCTACGTGGAACATGAAGTATGAGGACACTCCCATTCTAAATCATGCTTGCTAATCATGCAACTTTGTAGAAAGTAGAATGGAAGAATAATTCTGTTTCCAATGCAAGTCGGATATAAGAGCGTGGATTTAGCTGGAAAAATGTCCATCTTGTGAGAGCAGGGATTAAGCTAGCAATGAACTGGTGGCTAATATCACATTTCTTTTTTTTTCTTTACACACACACACAGACACACAGACACACAGACACACAGACACACACACACACACACACACACACACACACATATATATATTTGTTGGTGGTCATCTTGGCACTTGAACTCTGGGCCTGTGAGCTGTCTGTCTGCTATTCTGCTCAAGCTAATGCTCTACCACTTGATCCACAGTGCCATTTCCAGTTTTCCTTTAGTAAATTCGAGAAAAGAGTCTCTGGGACTTTCCTACCTGGGCTGGCTTTGAACCTCAATCCTCATATCTCAGCATGAAGATATGTAATGTGTGTGTTCATCTATCTTTATAAGAATTCTTTAGTTATGGGCTGGGGAGGTGGCTCAGTGGTAGAGCACTTGCCTCGCATGCATGAGGCCCTTGGTTCGATTCCTCAGCACCACTTAAGCAAAAAAGAAAAAAACCAAAATTGGCGCTATGACTCAAGTGGTAGAGTGCTAGCCTTGAGATGAAGAGCTGAGGGACAGAGCCCAGGCCCAGAGTTCAGGCGCCATGACCGGACCCTCCACCAAAACAACAAAAAAAGAATTCTTGAGTTAAAAATCTGGGCTACAGCTTAGACGTTACCCTCACAGAAATGTTTGTAGTTTAAAAGTTGATACTCCTGGAGAAATAAAACCTAAGAATTTGAAGGAGTCTGGGAAGTTCAATTTGTATCCAGCCGGGGCAGAACACTCTTTGCAACAGTATATAAAATTAAGCAGTCCAAATCTGGATTGGAAGAATGGCTCAAGTCATGGAATACCAGTCATGAGCAAGATTGCTTGAGGCTTTTGCATATATACATACAAACATACACATACACCCAGAGGCACTTATGTGTGCACACACAAATGCACAAATGAAACAACTCTCAGAATGTATAGAAAAGTTAGAAAACAATAAATACATGTCCTGAATAAGACTAGAATCAAGTGATAATTTTTAATATTAGAAAGTCCTCAAATGAACTTCCTTCAAATAAGTTTGAGAATATTACATTGGTAAGGATCAGAGATAGTAAGAGAGTCAATAATCATTATTAAAGGGATAGGATCCATGGAGGAATGAATCAGAGATCCCGCAGGTGCGTCTGAAAATATTCATATCCTGTATCAAATGTTAGAACATCTTTGAAAATTGTCGATAAAGTCTAAGCAGTCACTCTGGTGTATAATATCACTGGAGAAGTTCAGAATTGGTAGTCTGTATCTAGATTAAACAAAGCAAGAAACTATGGCAGGGCAATGTGATACAAGCCTAGAATTCTAGCTCTGAAATTAAGACAGGAGTTTAGAGAATGGAATTACATAGTTGATACCTTCCCACGACCAAGGTGTATAATTTTCTCTTAGTAAATCAAAACAAACAAGAAAGGAATACGTAGTTGGACGTTTGGGCTAATTTTGTCATTATGCTTTGAGAAGTCAAACTTCCTGTTGACATGCAACTCATACTTAATCCTCACTTGTGTTTTAAATTCTCTCTTCATTACAGAACATTCCTAGATGCAAAATGACTCTCATGATTCCCATCCAAAATTTGAAAAAGTAAGTTATCATCATTCTGTTGTATCCCAAAAAAAATGATTAAGAATTACAAAAGCTTAAGCCTGGAAAAATAGCAAAGTTCGTCTAATGTAGGATTTTGAAGATCTTGCTAAATTAGAATTTAGATTTAAAATAAATATTTTGGTTTTGTTTGTAATTTTATATTCTATGGGATTCTACAAAATTCTTTTTAAGTAGAGGGTTTAATTGACACTCACAAATGATTTTGCATTCTATGTGCCTAGAATATTCTTTCAAGAGAGTTATAATTAGAACTTAGTTAATAGATAATTCCAACAGTTCATGTATAAAATGATAATGTGAATGTTGTAGACAGCGTTGCCAACAAATTGATGATATTAATTTATAAATTTAGAATAAGAGCAATTTTTGGAGTCTTTGGTATAACATGTTATGAAGAGAATAATCGTGTGACATCTCCTTTCTTCTACCTGTATGTAACACAGGAAGCAATTTCCTTAATTATTTGCTGCTGTATACACTGAGAAAAATGTTAGGTTTGGGGTTTGTTTTTATTTTGTTTTTGTTTTATTGGTTTGTCCTAGGGCTTTAATCTGGGCCTGGACACTGTCTCTGAGCCTGTTTATGCTCAAGTCTCGTGCCCTACCACTTCAATCTCAGTGCCATTGGCGTCTGGCTTTTGCTGAGAAGTTTATTGGAGATAAGAATCTAGGGAATCTTCCTGCCTGGGTGGGCTTTCAACTGTAATCTTCCGATTTTAGCATCCAGAATTTATATGATAGATAAAAAAGTATAAATATAAATAATATTTGCAATTGTTCTGATCTCAAGAATACCAGTGGGGGGAAAATGATGCAACCCAGTTTATTGTGATGTTCTTACCAGAACATGTATGGCATCACATTAGCAGAGTTGTATTTTTTCACAATAGAGATAAGCTATTCATGACATGAATTAAGGGAAGTTTGAGGTGCACCCTGAATGTTGGAAAATTTTGGGCTAGGATGACTTTATATCATAAATATTGGTATTGGTGGTCATAAAAATTATAGCTTATTGTGATAAACAATTGCTTACTCTTGAAGAATTAATTATTATCGATGCTACATAGTTTTATCCTCTACCAGAATGTGGTTATTTTTCTGTTGACTCTCAATCTGTAACACCCTATTGGAAAATGCATCTATTGCAGAATTACATAACATGCAATCCGGTATTGTTTCGAATCTCTCAGGTATGGAATCTTCTGAATTTGAAAATGAGTAGATACTAGTCATTGGAATGTTGACGAACACATATATTCTGTCTTCTTAACAACTTATTTACTTTTACAAGTTATTGGTTTCCATAGAATTAAACTGTTTTCGATTTAGTATGAGAAAGTACTATATTTGTTCTGTTTTCAAAATATTGGTAAGTATATTGTGAAAATATTGTCTAGTCGGAGAGCATTCAAGTTGATGGTCCTCTCATTAAAAAGGGGTAATTAATTCAAATTAGACACCGAACAGTATGTGTACTGTACCAATACAGTGAAATTTTATTTCATGCAGCTTATTTTTTAAATTTAATTTTATTGTCAAAGTGATGTACAGTGGGGTTACAGTAATTTTAAGGTAGGGAATACATAACTTTTCAAACTTGTTACCCCTTCCTCATTTTCTTCAGTTTTCCTTCACCCCAATAGCCCTCACAAGTTGTAACGTACATTTCCAAAATATTGTCTTGTGAGTATTGATATTCCATTGGTTTGCCTTTGTCATCTGTCTCACCATTTTGTTGTTCCTCTTCCCTTCCTTAATTAAGGTAAATATATACACAATACACAGGCTACCAAAATCAAATACAGCAGGGAATAAAGCATAGGGGAAAAACCCAAAAGAAAATAGAAATCACATAGTACATTAAAAACAACAACCGCAAATAATACTTTCTATTTCCATATCTTGGAATTCATTTTGCTTAGCATCAGCTTATAAGGTTATATATATGCATAACAAAGCCACTGGAAAATAATAGTTTCATGGACACTATATCATGAAAACAACATGTTAACTGATTTGATGATAAAGGTGGAGTTAGGATTGATGAATTCACGGTTCCAATAAATGAATTTCAAAAGAGTTTTAAAATTATGACAGGTGGGGCTGGGAAGGTGGCTCCGTGGTCGAGCGCTTGCCTTGCATGCCTGAGGCCCTGGGTTCGATTGCTCAGCACCACATAAGCAAAAAGAAAAAAAGCCGGAAGTGGCGTTGTGGCTCAGGTGGTAGAGCGCTAGCCTTGAGCTGAAGAGTTGAGGGACAGTGCCCAGGCCCAGAGTTCAGCCCCATGGCTGGACCCCCCCAAAATTATGACAGGTAAATTTTAATTCGTTCAAACTTTTTAACAACTTAGCCTGTTATGAAAATTTAAAATTGCTTGGGAAATTAGACTTTCATGCAAAGTAATCCATGGAGACTTAGCTGAGAGTGAGCAATGTGGGTGAAGATGGCTCATTTTCACACTAAACAAACAAACCTCAGAAACCTTGCTATAAATCCTTTAGGTAGGCTTGAGAATTGTCCTTACCCAGGAAATCTACTCACTGTGTGAAACAAGGTTGTAGTGGAATTTAAATTCAACCTTCTTAAAAAAAAAAGACATCAAAATTTGTGAATTAACTTTAATTAGCAAACAGTAATTCTCTGAAAAAGATAATTTGGGTCAAAATATTTAGGGAGAAAGTGCCCTCAACAATGAAAGTAGGTATTGGGTTTACACTTTTCTGTTTGTAATACTTTCTACAATGTCTTTTCATGTGAAGCACTGAACTACAGAAAAAAACCTGATTGGATACCTGAAACCGGTGATTTCACATTTCTTAGTAGCTCATATATATAATATCCTTATTAACATGAGATAGTGAAGACTTCCCTTATTACATAAGCCAAAAAGTTTTGGGATCAGAAAAGAATTGAGCAAATGGAAAAGGCAAGAAAACGGGTTCTTAGAAGTCCTAGCTAAGCATATTAGCTTCATCATTGGAGGGAGGCCAAACTTTTTGATATATTGTCTTAATATTTTTGCTACCTAAAGTGATTTTACAGAGCCTATTTAGCTCTCTACAATTTAGAACGGATTGAATGAAGACATGAAAATAAATTTCACATCCAAATATAAGACTTTTAATAGAGAAACCATGAAGATGTAGCAGTGGGGAAGGACTTATAGTCCTTCACCTTCATTAGACTTGAAGCCAAGAATCTGTGATTAGTTGGAAATCAGGCAAGAGCTAAGAGGAAGACAGACAAATAGGACATAGGAGCATTTTCCTTTTGTAACAGACACTATCATCCAAGGTATGGATGATTTAACTCTATTCTTTTCCATACATCCTTCTGAGCAAATGCAAGACCAAGAGAAATATAATCTATTGAAATAATTTTGGAAAGAATAACTTCACTGATCCTGATATGGTATCTAAGGAGAATCTTAAAGAGAGAAGATAAAAGTGAAGTATTCTTCGGTTTCCTCTAAGCATCTTGTTGGCAAAGTATATCTTTGAGGTTAGTAGGATTGAACCAAAAAGTGGTGGAGTACCTATTTTTGAGGGCACTTTAGACACAAGAAAACTTTCAAGGTAAAAGAAAAAAGAAAACAAGTAAAGCTAAATATTTGTGATCACAGCTTCTTGGACTGGTATTTTGGAGACAAAGTTTTACAATAGAGATTGTCCTCATTAACATTGATGCTGGGTTTCCGTGGCACCCAAATGAAAGGGGGAAGTTTAATGGACTCACTTGGACAAGTAAAGAGCATGATAGAAAAAAATGGCAAATAATATTTATTAAATTACTTTGAACAATTACTTTGCCAGAACAAAGAAGGAAAAAATATAATTCAAATTCACTTGACTTAAAATTATGAATAAAAGTAGTCAAGAGAAATGAGAGAAAACATAGAGGACTGTTTTCTCTCCAGTGGAGTAATGGGTTCTTGATCTTGTTTCTTCCTTTCTATCTTCACAAGCTATCATGTGTGGCTCAGGACTGGAGTATCCAGTTCAGGCCAAAAGAATTCGCAGAAGAAAATATTTTCAGCAGATGTAGGTCATTTATAACCTTAGACAATCTATTTAAATCTGTTAAAAATTCTCCTCTACCCTAAACTGCCTACTTTAAACAGCTTTGTATGCTTTTCCCAAGATTGTCCTTCATTAACTGTTTAAAATTTTGAGAGGTCATAATTATACTCTATAGAGATTGCTGTTTGGTTGTGTTTTTTGTGTGTTTTTGTTTTTTGTTGTGTTTTTTCACTGAATTTCAAAAGGTTGCGCAATTTTGTTACAATTAAATATGTCCATCTAATTGTCCAACGTTCCGGGATCAGAGTCACTCCTTCTATCATTCTCAACCAACCCCTTCTACAAGATTTATT
Organism: Dipodomys spectabilis; assembly: GCF_019054845.1. NCBI lineage: Eukaryota > Metazoa > Chordata > Mammalia > Rodentia > Heteromyidae > Dipodomys > Dipodomys spectabilis. The sequence goes on along the minus strand of NW_024871031.1, from coordinate 74,752 downwards.
TCCGATTTACCACGTCCTTTCTCACTTGTGCACATTGAATATTCTAGCTGTACTTGCTCCTTGTTCCATTTTCATTCATTCTATGTCTTTACTATTATTCCTCTCTGGTTTCAACTTCCTGATAGTCATTCTGTTAAACTGTCTGCTAGTACTTTGAAAGGTTTATATACATTCCATGGAGTTTATATCCTGCATATACTTGAACTGATGTCAGCTTTATTTCCATAATTCATTCATCTGAAGTAACAATTTGTAAGAGTGGAGACATGAAGCACCTAGACATGATTTTATTCCCCTCCATTAGGAAGATTAATCTGTAGTCAACAAGAAAGTTTAAAAATGGCTTAGAATGTATTCCTAACTACCAGTTTTGTAAATGGTGTTGTACAATGGTTTCTGATTATTTTATTTTACATGGGATAATATTTTCTACTACCTATGAGTTTTGGAAAATGAAGAAAATTAAAATTTACTACTGCAGAGGAATATGATAGAAATAGAAGACAGGTTTTATGTTTGTCAAATCTCTGATGAGTACCCATATTAAGACTTAAAGTCATATTTCTTATTATGTTAGAGAGATAGGGAAAACATAAAACACCATATGATAAGGCAACTATTCATGACTTTTTTAAATGTACTTATTATGTGATGAAATTTACTTTATTAGCTAATTTTTTGGTTTGAAATATGGGAGGCTGATCTATTTAACAAATTTTCGAAGTCACCTACTGAAAAACACAAATGATGGGGGGTACTCTTTCTACACTTTAATGAATGGTTGAACGTGTTTGGCATTAGTGCTGGGTAAATAAATCAACTCTATTGTAACTTGCTCCCTACACTTGAAAAACTTGTAACGTCACTAAATATTATCTGCTTGTAAAGTGTAATTTTGGCAAAGTGATTTTAAAAAGTTTATTTGAAAAGGAATATACTTTCAGGAGATTAAATGTAGGTTATCATTTGTTTAAGAATGACAACATTTTTATACTACAGAACCAAGTTTTACTGAAGTACCAGTGTTTTGAAGCACTAAGGATCTTCTCAATTAATGTTTTTCTGAATTATATTTGACTTCTATGTCAAGTTTTCCTAGTCTTCGTAGACCAATTATGGATCTATCATTCCAGGAACTATTTTTTGGCCTGATGATCTTGGACTGAAATCATTCATTAATCATTAGGAGAGGGGTATTACAAATAATCTTGTGATATTTGTGGTCTTGTTCACTCATATGGGATGGTCATCTGAAAATTGAAACTTTGATTACTGTACTTTCACATTTTATGATTTCATCTTGCATTTTAAGTTGCCTTGCCTTTCTCAATTGCTTACTGCTAATTCCTGCATTTCAAGGAATTGGGGCCCTGAAATATAAGAAATGAGAAATTGAGATGGGTCTTCAATTACTTTCTGTTGGCATGTTGCATGGGCCTAGGTAAGAACTCTTGCCCTAGTTATCTGATGATGCAGATAACTGGGACCTGGGTTCCGAGGACCCGTGGATCCTGTATAAGAATAATACCTTTTAGATATCATATCAGCAAAATTTGGGTATAATCAGTAGGAATGCTTCAGAAATATGGAGAAAAACAGTTTGGGATCAGCAAGTTAAAAAAATAAACAGAGCAGCAGAGTAAAAGCCCTTATAGATTGGAGGAAAACAACATTGTTTTTTTAACATGTGAATTCAGAAACCAAGAACACTTACAAGGTATCACAGTTTATAGCGAAAACATTGTATTGATACTTTTTATATTTAAATATATATTCTAATCCTGATAATTTATATTCCAATCTATTTATTGGAATAAATATCAAATAATTTGTCAAATTATCAATCAATTCCAGTAAAATTCACTGTGTGAAATATAAAATTAGCACATATAAATATAAAATATATAAGTATATATAATATAAGAAAATGTTTTACATTGTTCTGTTGTGGTTAGGGTAGCAAAGGCAACTGTTTTAAAATATTTTTCCATTACCTCTACCTCAGTGTTTGGTAGAATTAGACCTAAAGCTTTACCATTCGGAGATGTACAGGAAACACTGTAATTAAAACATTACCAATTTAAGGCCTAATAACGAGGAGAAACATATGGACTTCTCCTGGAACTATGGAATATATTTGGTGATAGAAAATCAGTGGTGTAAGTTCCTGCCTGGTTGGATTGTAGACAGGCCAGGACATTGGGTAATCATGCATATGAAAATTTTTTCACCTTCTTGGCTTTAGCAACTTTTGAAATGGTAGGGATAATAAATAATTCTATTTTAACTAAAATATGTTCTAGTCTGAACAGTTCTGTCTGAACTGTTCATCTCTCTATGATCCCTTATAACTAAGATTAGTTTTGCTCCAGTAAGACAAGCTATGCTGTCAGGGTAAGATATTCTGGTTGTTCTGTTCCTACATGGAGCAAGGGTAATGGGTCAGGCAGACATTTGTGCCAGTAAGACCTCATTTGTGACATTTTAAGCTGGAGAATTTTAGAAGTAGCTCTTAAGCAAGACTTACTTTGAATCCATTAGCTCCACAAAGCTAAATCAGTTGATAAGTAAGTACTTGAAAAGCCATCACCTTTGGACCTAGCTATAAAGGCTTCAAAATATGATCAAATTTCAAATGAAAAAGACTTAAAATAGTTATTGACAAACATTGCAAATGTGAACAATTGAACAAACAATATAAGTTTTTTCCACCATAAACAGAATTTTACAGAAATAAGATGAATAGAAATTTAGGTAACAATAAGGTTTCCTTGTTACAAATAGGCAACCAAGGATATATGCCTGTCTTAAGATTGCATCATTAACTACTTAAATTTACAGGATACTACATGCTTCAGCAGTACGTCTTCCTGAATTACAATACAGAGATTAACATGGCTCTTGCACAAGAGCCATGTAAATGATATGAAAATTTGTGAATTATTCCATATTTTTCATTCTTCAGATGCAAGAAATGAAAAACAGTTATTAAAAAGTTGATTACAAATATACAAGTGTAATAATACATGTAATTCATAGAAAAAAAGTTAGTTTGACATCAGTGTATTCAATCTTCACCTTTTCAGAAAGGCCTTTACATAGCATAACCTTTATAAAACTTTTGAAATAAGATAACATTGTCATTTTATCCCAAAGAAATAAAATTTCATAAGGAACTAGGAATTAAAGGAATCTTTAACTGTTTCTATATGGAATGCAATCTGAAAGGACACATTTATTAAGAACCTATATATTATAAAACAATGTCGAATTCAAAGTATTATATCAAGGAGAGAATGAAATAGATGATGAATATTATACAAACAGAATACTAAATAATTTAAAATATACTTTTTTCAGACAAGCATCAGAAATATCTTTAGTTTCTGTACTACTCATTTCAACAGATAAGTTAAAATTATTTCTTATTAAAAAATCAAATACTCTACAGAAATCATTAGTATACAATCAACTCGAATATATTTTGACATTAAACTCAGGCAATTCACTTGGAAGAATACCATGCAATCCATGAATTTTTAAAGTAAGATATTACTGTTGCTTTGTATCGTGAAAATATTTTGTATGGACACATAGGATGGACTGGCAATTTTGAAATTTAAGAAATTTAACCAAACCATTAGGACTTTAGAGAACAATTTGTACAGCCTTCCACAACTTCAAAAAAGTAGTGATACATACTTATTCTTTTGGCAATATCAAATGCAGTTTCTTCCCAGTTGTGCTTCAGACCTGGTTGGATATAATGGTTCAACAAAAAGAGATCTAGCATAACTTTGCTATTTCTATTTCCAGCAGCAAGATGCAAGGGGGTCAAGAGGCCTTTAGTTTGTCCATTGGTATCTGCATCATGATGAAATAAAGAAGCTACTCTGGTATTATTCCATGTATAAGTACTGTGCAAAGGTGTCCAGCCATTGACAATTATTACATGAATATCTACCTGGAGCCACCAACTCATGGACAATGTCTAAGTGTCCACTGTAGGCTTCTCAATGAAGAGGGGTATACTCATTGTTATCCGTAGTATTCACATGCCTGGCCTTTTTGGAAAGTAGTCTCTGCACTGTAGTAAGGCGATTATTTTCGGCAGACCAAAGAATAAATTTGATTAAATCCTTCTCCATTTTTTCTTGCAATTGATACCATTTCTCACTTTTTTTTACTTGTTCCTCATCTTCATCAGAATTGCCTAGCCAGAGACTTTGAGTGCCAGTGAGAATGAGGTGTCCATGTATTTCCCCAATAGTTCACATTGGATGAACTGCTCAGAAAAATCCGGTGAATTTTCTGCATCTGTTTTTTCACTATTATTTATTTTCTCTTTTATCATTTTTACTATTCTAAATTATTCTAACTGGAGAGTCGGGAATTGGTAGAGAGCAGAGGAAAGATTTTCCTCCGTATTCAAAGGTACAGACTGAAATTGAGGACCAGTGGTGTCTTCATGTGCAGCTTATTCTAGGAATGAGAAAATAGGAAATAAAGCCTTCTATGTAAATTAGTTGGGAAATGGCAGAGCAGAAAGTGAAATGATGCAACCAAAAATATAAAAGCAAAATAAATTAGGATAATTATGGAGCAATCATATTACCTATGAGAACCAAGAAAGGGAGAGAAGAAGAGAGAGGCACATGTGCAATGATCTAGCTAGCCACAAAATACATCCCTCTGATGAATTTATAGAGCAAACAATTTTATTTTTTAAAAGTGATGGAAATAGGATTTAAGATCAGATGTCTCCATTGTTGTTAATTATATTTTTATTATCTTAAATACTTGGACAATGGAATTTCCATTCAACAAATCAGTTTTTTTAAGTATAATGGATCTTTATATAACTTTTCCACACCCTTCCAAACCTCACCCCACCTTAATTTTTCCTAGTTTCATACTATGTACATTGAATATTATACTTTCACTCTCTTCCTCCATAACTCTCTTTATTCCTTCCCTTTGACTTCCCCTCACATCTTCCAAGTGATAGTTTCCTGATATGTATTTTGTTGGATTAAAAGTTCACTTTTATAAGAAATTACACCTTTGAAATACTCCTCCGCAAATAGCATGCTTTGGTTAATATTTTTGTGTAAACTTGTAATAAAGTTCTAGCTTCCAAGTATGAGACAGAACATGGGTCCTTTGTGTGTCTGGCTCTGACTTAGTTCACTTGATATAGTTTTAGATCTATTCATTTTGTTGCAAATAATGTAACAGTCTTCATAATGGATGGATGCAATCCAATTTTGTATATGTGCCACACTTTCTCCAACTATCACTCTTCCAAAGGGCATCTGGGCTGTTTCCGTAACTTGGCTGCGGTGAATAGTGCAGCAGTGAACATGGTTGTGGAAGTGATTTTACTGTAACTTTTTGGAAGAATTCATCACTGCCTTTATGGGAGCAATCCTCTAGCCAGTTTTCCAGAATAAGCACATCCCTCCCTTCATCTTCATCACAATGTATTGCAAGTCTTCAGAAACACAATTCCTCCTACAGGTCTCAATAAGCTAAAACCACACTGTGCCCATATTCTTTCAATACATTATTTCATAAATGTACATATAATTTAGTGAGAACCTTCTATGTACTTTCCTAATGTGGAAATGAGGGACATGACAGAGTAAAAGTAAGAAATATCCAATTTAATTAGGTATTATCACATTTAAAATCATTTTCAGCTCTAATACATAGCCTCACATAAAATTATTTTAATCTTTATTTGATTACTTCAACTAACCCGTAAATTATAACAAGTGAGTTAAAAGCAAAGACAAAAAGTGTGGTTTGATTTTGACACTCATGTGTGAAATTGCACAATATGGGCAAAAAATGGATTGGAATTAATACCTCTTATCCATTTTGTTAACGTAGAGATGGTTTTCCCAAACTGATTCTCACAATTTGTATTCCATTAAACAACAAGAAACATGTGATAATTTCCTTTGTTTTGCTCCTTATTAACTTTTGTTTCCATTTTATTTTATAATGGATGATTTCATAAATCTAATGTAGATACAAAAATATGTTAAAATATTTCTATCCCTATACATTGATATATACATACACACATATATTACACAGGTTATAATGATAATGAATAACTTCAGTAACTGTACAATTTACTAAATTATTAAAACTAAATTTACTAAATTTACACAATTTACTAAATTATTAAAACTCGGGAGGCTGAGATCTGACAATCATGGTTTGAAACCATCCTGGACAGGAATGTCCAGTAGCCTCTTATTACCAAACAACCAACAGAAAATCAGAATTGGAACTGTGGCTCAAAGTAGTAGAGTGGTAGCCTTGAGAGAACAATCTCAGGGACATCATCCAGGCTCTTACTTCAAGAAATACAATCTACCCAAATAAAATCTATTCAATTTACACCTGTGTAAGTAAAGTATTTCCATCACTCAAATGCACAACCATGCTCATTTGCAAGGTAACTCTGTTTTGTCTAAAGTACCAGAAAACATTTTCAGTTAAGTTGAAAGCATTGCACCATGGGTTCATTCTATCTCTCTCATGCATTTTTCCACTCAAATACTCAAATCTTACAATTATTCCAATTATTTAAAAACAAAGCTTTTTACTTTAATACCCATAATATTAGAGTTTGAATTGAGTGTCTTGTGCCCCCTAAATGGGTGTTCTTACCACTTTGTCATGTCTCCAGCCCTAAATTATCCTGATTATTTTTCAGATACTAGTGTATGATCTTGGGCTCAGTCCACGTTATGTTATTCTTCCTGGAATTTAGAATAACATGTGCATGGCATGGTGTATATATCTTTCTGTCCAGTCTGGGCTTTAACCTCTATCCTCACAAGAGTAGACTCCCATGAGTCAGAATTTTCATAAGCTTGTCATAGCTGATGTTTTTTTAAGTCTTTGCATTTCCTGCAAGTTCTTGAGTAATGAATTAATTTGTTCCCTTGGGTTATTTTGTTTCATTTGAATGTATGTGTTGAGTTGTTCCTCACTTTTCCTTTTGTTTCTTTCAATCAAGTTCTTACCTAAAGTTCTGAAAAACCAATTCTTATTTTTCACGATAGTCAATGTGAACATGATTCATTCCAAAGCAATTTCAGTAATATTTAAACTCCTTCATATCTATGAATGGTATATAAATGATAAGTGCTGCGAAGGGTCTTTTTATTTTCACAGCAGTCTTTGTCATACACAGACACACCATGAAATATATGAAGATAATAAAACTACAGATGCTAGCAAGGAGAAGAAAAACCTATTATTAATTGTTTGACAGAGGCTTCCCTTCTAGTGAAAGAAATACGTTGCTTGATGCAGGATTTCACAAAATTATATTGCTTGGAGGAAGCTAAACAATCACCTAATTCTACAGAATTGAGGGAGATGAATCGACCTTCTGAATAATTTACATTTGGGTCAAATAAAAGCCTGCTTCCAAAAAGAGAGTTGACTTTAGAGAAACATGATGAGTTGTATGTAAATAGGTGCTTAGCTGATTTTGTTAATTTGTAAACTAATACAGGGAAATAGATTACAGCAAGGTAATAAAAAAGAACTTCGCATTGAAATACTCATTTGTGTGTGTGTGTGTGAGAGAGAGAGAGAGTGTGTGTGTGTGTGTGTACACATGCACGCATATACACGCAGGGGCATGTGCAAGTGCTCATTCATTCATTCATCATCCCTGAGGTTTGATAGTGAGTGCCTGGGCACTCTCCCTAAGGTTCTGTGACCAAGGATAGTGGTTTAACACTTGAGCCATTGTTCCACTTCTGTTTTTTTTTTGAGATAATCGCATTTATTTTCATGATTGGACTGGCTTTGAATAGTGGTCTTCATATCTCAGCCTCCTGAATAGCTAGCTAAGTTTATTCAGCCTCTTAGTAGGTAGTTAAAATTGGGCCTGTCCTCTATGCTTCACTGCTTATTTATTCTTCTCCTGAGGTGTTCACATGCCTAAGTAATATATATGTCTAGTTGCTTTAAAAAATACTCTTACTGCTTGGCAGTAGGGGCTTCTATCTGAACTCCTAACTATTGAGGAGGCTTGAGAACAGAACCCAGGCCAAAAGTTTAGTGGACATCCTTCTCAATCTATAGCTGGCTGCATTGTATTATTTCCACCATCCTGCACTATTTACAGGTTAAGATTGGAAGGACTGCAGAATCCATGCCAGCCAAGGTAGGAATCTAGACAAGTTGATATGCAACTCTTATGCCATTGGTAATGGGAAGGCTAAAAAGACATATCAGGTGCTTGTTCTTGTGGAAAGGGAACCCCTATCCTAAAATTAACCAGTCTAACAAAAACAATACCCCAAGTTGAACACAATTTCTCACAACCAAAATAAGTATATACATTACCATCAAAAACTTAGTACAATCTGCTCTTTGTTCTAATATCAGCTTCATCTGATTATCATATGATGTGACAGAATCGTTTCTTCATTAAACTTATATAGTTAAAAAGACCTAGAAAATTCTTTCTCACTTATTAAGTGCAAACGAATGGCAAATTGCCTCATTTCCTACATATTTGACTACCACTATAAATTCATCTTATGATTATTATTAATAGTAATATATTCTGATTTATTACTTTACTTTGTAACAGTTTTTAAACTTTTGGCTTCTCTGCTGAAGTTGAAATATATAAATACTATCAACAAATTATATTACTTGGGTACTTAGGGAAGTTTTCTAAAAAGTTTTTAACCAATGGCTTCTAGTAATTCTGTTTTTTTTGGGGGGGAAGGGGGTCTGGTCCTGGAACCTGAACTCTGGGCCTGGGCGCTGTCCCTCAAGGCTAGCTCAAGGCTAGCACTCTACCACTTGAGCAACAGCGCCACTTCTGGCTTTTTTTTCTGTTTACGTGATGCTGAGGAGTCGAACCCAGGGCCTCAAGCATGCAAGGCAAACGCTCTACCAGTTAGCCAACTTCCTAGCTCTCTACAAATTCTTAATTGGTATATTATTTAGTTTATTTTTAATTTCAATTTAATTTTATGGTAAAGGTAATGTACAGAGGGGATACAGTTACTTAAGTAAGGTAATGACTACATTTATTATGGAAGGAACATTGTTATCTCTTCCATTGATTTTTTTGAACACTCAAAAAAAACTACTGATGTTTTTCCCGTTGTTATTGACCAATGGGTAATTTTCTTTCTTTGTTCATGCATGTTTTATTATAAAATTGATATACAGAGGGTTTACAGTTACTTAAGTCCACTTAAGAGTACACTTTATTTTTTAAATTTCAAATTTTGAACTTCTTTTGTTTTGTTTCTTTAGTGTAATTCTTTTTCAGAGTTGTAGATTAGTTAATTTAGTTTTGCATAATTATAACACATGCAAATTATTCAGGCATATATTTTGCTTTCAAAATATTTAACATGTGAATATGTAAAAAATTATTTTCTTAAATTTTATATGGTTGGTGAATTTAAATAAATTTATTTTGTTATAGTCCTTAACATATTTGTCCATGTAACAAATACTGTATTTTCAAGAAGCACATACTTTATTAAAAAAGGCTTTATTTCCTGGTCACTTTTTGGCAATATTTGTACTTGAATTAAAAAAAAATGTTTGAGCTGGGCAGAGTAATTTGTGGTTTCCATTTTCTAATTATGGTGGGAAGTGTAAATAAGGTTTGTAATTCGGGAGAGATTGAGAAATTATGAGAACTTATCATAAAATTTCCAGAGTGAAATGATGAGAGATATAGCCATCCCTAGCAAGATATAGAGCACTTGGTTATCATCTTCTAAATCTTGAGTTAAAACACCACTTACATCAATCTTTTGTCAAACTAAAAGGACAAATATTTCAAAATGTTTATTATTTAAAACTTGTTTGTAAAGTTCTCATGTCTTTTATTTCTTAATTTTCAATTTACTCAATCTATAAGAATCCAAGTATCTTGTGACTATTTTATTTCTACTAAACTTTTAAATAGTATGAGCAATAATATGATTTCATATATTAAAATACTTTTACTATTTGTGATAATTTCCTCTGTTTAATATGATAATAACAATATTCCAAATGTGTGTATGTGGTGTGTGTGTGTTCATTTGTTTTGTGTGTGTGTGTGCTTTGTGTGTACTTTGCAATGCTTGGGAGATCACACAATTGCTTCACATATGTTAGGCCAATGTTTTACCACTGAGCTATACTATCTAGTTATAATACAAATTGTATTTTAAATTATGACTTTTAAATTTTCATTCCTAGTATGTTTTTTCAAAATTATATATGATAAAATGTGATCCATCTTCTATCCACGTTAGCAATTGTTATTGTTATTCTTTCTCTTATTTCTTTAGAAATAAATTATATTCCTATTACAACTTCTTTACATTTTAACAGCTCTATACAATGCTGTTTTATTTTTCCCATGTTATCTGACTTTCAGTCCAAACTATCAGGTGGATTAAAAAGAAACTAGATTCAGGACACTATTTTTCCCCTTGTCTTCTCTGAAGTCTTTCTGTTTTTTGAAACAATACCAATGACATACAGCTCCTATGTTGTCCCCCTCTCGCTCTCTTCTGCAGTACAGCTCAAGTCGTTATCATTCAGCTTTAATATGCTGTACTGTTATCTAAATCTTATCTCATTCATAAATTAATTTTAGTTGCATTGAGCAGTCTCTAAAGACATTTTCTCTATATAATATCAGTGGTCTGTATTTTCTCAAGGTGTGAAATATGAGTGACTATCAAATATTTAGATATCTCTGTAGAATATTGGTCCACCTGCTCAATAATCTCGTATGTAAATTCAAGGAATACAGGTCAGTCAGAGCAATCTTGTAAAATGCTGTAGCTTGAGCCTTCATACTAGTTTGAATAGTATTACCATGTTTAATAGTGAAGACAACATAGTTCAACTATAAGATCAGACACATAGAATAAGGTAACAGATTTGTCAAAAATAAATTCTTAGTTTTATGGTCCACAGATTTTGAAAAGGATGCTATGATTTTATGAAATAAAAACAGAATCTTAAATGGTTGTATTGGCACTATTGCCTCTCTAGATTTAAAGAAGGATCTTAGACAACTACCTCAATCCTTTGTTTTTTTGTTTGTATGTCAGTCATGGGTTTGAACTCTGGGCTTTCGCGCTATCCATGTGCTCTTCAGCTCAAGGTGAGCACTCTACCACTTGAGCAACATCAAAACTTCCAGTTTTGGAGTGGTTTATTGGAGATAAGTGTCTCATGGATTTTCCTGCCTGGGCTGGCTTAAAACCACGATCCTCAGATCTCAGCTTCCTGAGTAGCTGGGATTACAGGTGTGAGCCACCGGCACCTGGCCTACCTCAAACCTTATAAAGAATGACTATCAAACTAAATGTGAGATGTAAAAACCTATAAAACATAAATGTAAAAATTCATGACATTGATCAGTAAAGGTTTCTAAAAATTTGACATGGAAAATATTACTGGCTAAAGAAAAGCAAGAACTGGATTATATCAAGTGATAACCTTTCATAATTCAAGGGACACTATAACAGAAATGAAAACATATCCAACAGAGGGCACATATTTGTTAATGCTACAATGTTAATGCTACAATGATTCTGAAACTTAAGTATTTTTATATCTTCTAATTCTATATAAATTTTTTTCCTGAATAGGATATTTCTTTAAATAACATATGTAAATTAATAGTCAATAGGAAGAGCATATGAAATAAGCTCCTTTTTAGTGTCTAAGAAATAATAAAAAGAAAACTCACTAGTATGACCATAATATAAAAAGAGGACGCAAAATATAGTAATGCATTTGTGGAGAAATTGATATATTTCTCATAGTGATCGATTTGTATAATACTGCAATCATTTTAGCAAACAAGTTTTCAAGCCTTCAAAAGGTGAAAAAGAATTGTATAGGATCCAGGCATTACACTTCTATGAATGTATTAAACAGAAGTAAAAAACTTTTTTGGACAGAGAATGTAGTTAATTGACAGTGAACTTGTATAGTATGTGTGAGACCCTGGAAATGATCCCCAAAAACAAATTTTGAAAAGACACACTATAGAGGATGTATGCTGGGCAAATTCTGGTAACAGAATTTTATATCTATTTTAATGTCTGTTCTAAAATTTACAGCATTTCTATTTGAAGAAATGCAAGTTTGTGAAAATTAGGCTTTGAAAACTTATGAAGGTACAATTCACTTCCAAAGCACTAAAATGTATACAATAAATGGTGATAATATATTGTAAGTGAATTGCATGTCAGGAAAAAAAAAAACTATTGTTAAAACTTCTTCACACAAAATGCAGAGTAGCTAAAACGATGTTTTTGGTGTTGGCTAAAAACACTTTGTAAACTACTGCATTTAAAACAAAGATGTGGGGCTGGGAAGGTGGCTCAGTGGTACAGAGCTTGCCTTGCATGCTCAAGGCCCTGGGTTTGATTCCTCAGCACCACATAAGCAAAATGAAAAAAGCCGGAAGTGGTGCTGTGGCTCAAGTGGTAGAGCGCTAGCCTTGAGCTGAAGAGCTCACGTGCCCAGGCCCAGAGTTCAGGCCCCACGACCAGACCCAAAATACAAAAGCAAAAAACAAAACAAAACAAAGATATGATTTCTGTTTATTTTGAAGGTATTTTGTCCGTTTGAATTTATACAGAGATAACTTAATTCAAAAGTATGTGTGATAACTGGAATACCTATACCTAGGAATTATGCATCACTTCTAAGTAACTTTTTATTATTTTTATTTTTTTATTGTGAAAATACTGTACAGAGGGCTTACAATTACATGGGCAATTTAATGAGTATATTTCTTATCAAGCATTGTAGCCTCCTCCTTTGTTTCCCCTTCCCATCTCTTTCCATCCTCCCCCGCCGCCCCACCGATCCTCCTCCCTACACCCCCCACCAAAGTTGTAAAGTTCATTTTTTGACATAAGGATTTGTATACCTCATTGTTGCAATGGGTCCACCTGTTTCCCTATTTTTTCCCATGATTTCCGTTATTTGCAATATTTAGTATATGTCTGAGTCAAACAGAAATTTCAGATAAGTTGATGTTAAGGAAATGAACCCTAAGATATGTATTCAAATGTTTTTTTTTATTTCATGTGATTGTTTCTAAAACATTTATAAGACTATTTCTTTGTTGTTTTGTATGTCCCTCCCCCACAGTATAACCCCTGCTTTCACTGTATTTGATGTCGGTATAATTTGTGGAGGGGAAGGGGAAAAATTTCTAAATAATTGAGAAACTTCTCTGGAAGAAACTTTTAGCAAATGACAGAAGACACAAATCTATGCATCTGCATTTTATGAATGTCATATGTTACTTGCTCAATCCAATTGCTTATCTCTACCTTGCTAGGAAAAACGTATTCTCAAGATAAAAGCCAAAAGCAGTGAAAAGAACAAAATACACAATCATCTTGATTTATTTGTGAAAGTAACAAATGAAATAAAACAATTCCACTTAAGGGACTCCAATATTATTGTATGTGAAGATGTTCCTGAATGCTAATATCCATTAAATTTTTGGAATTTTAATTTGTACTAACATATGAAAACTAGAAGAAGAAAACAAACAGACTTAGAGTGAACCAGCCTTAAAATCATTTTCTTAATTGTTTTGAAATTACAAAAGAATTGATACTCCTTTTCTTTGGAAATCATTCAAAAATATTTATCAAATGATAATTCAAATACCAAGCAAGAGTAATTTTATATAATCATTATAAATATCATTTTATTACTTTTGTAAAATAGAATAAAAAAACAGTCCCAATATATGACCTACCTATCATTATTATTAACTTATAATCATTACCTAAATATCTTAAACAATCTAAATAGTCATGTCTTTAACATAGACGTAAATATTCTATACTTTTTTACTTAATATTTTTCAGGGGTATGTATTCAAGTTTCTAAGAAATGTTCACAGCAGTCAAAAGATGCTTTTGTGAAATTAATGTGATACAATTTGTTGTTGTGGGTGTTGTTTGCAAGGCCTGGGCATTGTCCCTATGCCTTTTTATTGTCAAAGACAGCACTCTATAACTTGAGGAAAAGAGCTAATTCCTGTTTTTAGTGGTTAATTGGAGAGGAGAATCTAACAAGTACTGTTCGGTCTGGGCTAGTTTCGAAAACAATTTTAAGATCTCAGCACACAGAATAACTCGTATTATAAGGGTGTTACCGGTACTTGGTTTCATGATTTTTTTTTAATTTTAATTATGTTTTAAGATGTTTGTTTCACTATGATGTATATCATTCTGCAAATAAATTTAGATATATGTATATATTTCTGATGACAACTAATCTCTAAAAATGAACTATTCTACACATAACACACACACACACACACACACACACACACACACACACACACACACACACACACATATATATATGAGAAAGACTCCATCTAAAACATTTATGTTAGTATTTTTACCTTTTTTATTTCAAAGATATACAGCCTATTTTTCTAAAAGTTTCCTAGAATAAAATTACTAATATTTCAATAGAAAGTAGAGTTTATTACTTTCAAGGGAATTTTAGATATACACATGATATTGTAGTAACATTTACAGTATATTACTTGAAAAGGTCCTGCCCAAACTCTTAAATATTTGTTTGTAGTTAAGGAGAGAGAGGAAGTTAATTAATACTGATTAGGAATTTGCAATGCTTCAAAAAATCTATTCCATAATTTGTTATAAGCACATAGTCAAGCTACCTGATATGGTTTAGTTTTTATGTTTATTTGTTCAAAATTTCAATATGGATGCATGCACAGTGGTAACATTAAAATTATTAATCAATAGACAAAGAATAGTAAAATCATAGACACATATCCGACGTTCAATAATTAGCACTTATGTTGCTAATAATAATTTGGATGGAGTGTAGCCTGACAATGACGATGTTGTGATTGAAAAGGAAAAAAAAAAAACTTTAATTACCTTTGAAGCTAAATTTCCCACATTGAGTGCACAGTTATAAGCAGCATTGGATGACATACAATAACAATAACAAGAGGAAGGCTGGGAAGGTGGCTCATTGTCAGAGTGCTGGCCTTGCCTACATGAGGCTCTGGGTTTGATTCCTCAGCACCAAATAAGCAGCAAAAGCGGGAAGTGGCACTGTGGCTCAAGTGGTAGGGTACATTGAGCTGAAGAGCTGGGGGACAGTGCCAGGCCCAGAGTCCAGGCCTCATGACAAACCAAAAAAAAAAAAAAAGCAGAATAAAAAGAGGAGAGTTTCAATATCAAGAAATACAATCACATAAACAGGTAGAGACAGTAAAAACCCTAATGTTATGCCAGCAGTCTTTCTAATGTATGCTCACTGTTCTTGGTGATATTATTTTCTTATAAATAAAATCTTTTATTTCCATATTTTGATGGACTAAGATGTAGGTTTCAACTTAATGTGATTAGTTCAAATAACTTTCTCATATAGATACTACTCAATAACCAATGTTTTCCAATGATATATTAAGCGTATGTTCTTCATTACAGCTGTAAATACATGACACAATGTACCTAATACCAATTACTTATCTGCAGTTACCATAAAAGGACACAAGCTGCAGAGCCAGGAGTTAAAATTTATTTTTATTTCTGCATGAAACTATTTCTGACTTTATACCAACAAACTGAATTTGACTCTTTCCTTATTTGTAAGCTAATGTAGAAAATGTAAGGATTGTTTACTTTCTTTTTCCTTGCTCTAGAAGTCAATATTTATATTCTTCAATATTTCTAGTAGATTACATCCATTTACAGATGAGAAATATAAGACCAACAGTCAATGTTGTGAGTAAATAATGGTACTAGAATTTTTGTCTGAGTTCTTCACTCTGTGTGCTTACAAGGAGAGCCATTTGGTGATGGAGAGGACCAATATGAAAAGACTATGGGGAAAAACGCATACTTTGTAAACAGTTGTTTTAGGACTGAGTGACTGGTGATGAGTATTTGCAATAGGCTGGTGTCAGGGGTATAATAAGGAGTACATAGAAATTACATTAGTTACAGAAACTGAGAAAATCTTGATCATTCATTTATCTAATGGATGGAGGTAGGGTAAGAGGAAATATAAAGTGTTTCCACATGTCTGTCTCCTAACTATATTAGTTACATTCTTGGTGACAAGGATTAAAGTTGGAAAAGATGGATTTAGAGGAAAAAGCTCCCTGATTGTTCTAAGGTTTATGTAAACAGATGCAAAGATAGGTCTGTTTGAACATCATCAAAATATCCACGAACATGAATATGAAAAATAATAATAAAATCAGGGACATTATTAAAGGGAAGAGGAAAAGGAAAGTTCTGACGAAAGTGTGAACAATGTGAGTATCAGTGTGGATAAGATTGGAGGAAAGAGATAAATAAGGAAACAAAAAAGTAATAAACACAGATTTACAGAATAAAAGGAAGGAAAGAATTTTCAGGAAGATATTGAAGGAAATATAATATTTGGATTTGAAAAGTAAAAGGACATAGACAAGATCAATAAGAACAGTGTTTTGGTGAAAGTCATATTAATAAAATGTTGACATATGAATGTGAAGACATAAAATTCTGGATCCATAAATTTAACAGGTCCTGTTGATTCTAAATGTTGGAAACAAATGCTTTAATCCTGACCTTAGAAATATTATACAGATATAACTCATGAACTTTTTTTAGAGGTATTCTCTGAACATTTTTAAAACTTTATTTAGCCAGGAGATTGTAGATTGAACTAAAGCACAGACAAGCCTAATTTGTCCTATAGTTCCAATTATTGACCCATCTATCCATATCAGTTTGGGATTTTATTGAAATATATTTAGCTATGCTTGGATATCTTATCAGCCTACTCATTATAAATGTAGGACAAGTAACACCAAGTATTAGGTTGAACATACAGCTTTATTGATGTGACAGCAGACTCCTCGAATTGATTCTTCTTTAAAATAGAAAATGCCTCAATTGCCATTAACACATCATAACTGGTCTCTCTTTAACTTGGAAGTTATAGATTATATCTTTTTATACTCTAACTTGGGACAATGATCTGCTGTCAGTTATTTTCTCCTCTTACCCTTCTTTTTCCCTTCCACGTACATAATTATTCTTTAAAGAGACATAATTGAGCTTGCATTTCTAAATTCTTCAAAATTATCTGAACTACTTCATACTTCTGGCAGCCTCCTATATCTTTCTCAAGGGAAATATTTTGTCACTACCATTTTTATCCTATATGATATTGGATATCTTCCTGCCTCATTCAGTGCAAAATATACATTAGCCTCATCCAGATATCTTAACACTTGTACCACCATGAAATACTATCTTACTTGGAAATCATGACATTAGTATGTCTGGTGAGTTGTCATCTGTCATTTTTGAATGGCTTTAAGTGATACTTACATGCATTCATGTTTTAAACCTATATACCACTCAGTAGATGAACGAATTGACAAAATGTGGTTTATATATGTACGGAGGAATTCTATGCTTCCAATTCATAAGGAAATGGAAAGACTTGGAAAAATCCTAAGAAAAATAAGCAAGACACAAAGACAGATTCCATGGTTTCCCTCATTTGTAATAACTAGGAAATATCTAGGGTAGTCTTAGCAGATGAACAGAATGGCTCAATAGCTATGTATAAATGACCACATAAAATGATACTGAGCAAAATAAACTCCTAGATATGGAAAGAGAGGTTTTTCTTTGTGGTTGTTGTTTTTAATGTACTATGTGATTTCTTTTTTCTTTTGTGTTTTCCTCTATGGTGTGTCCACTGTTGTATTTGATTTCAGTATCCTGTGAATTGTATATATATTTATCTTCATTTGACAAGGGAAGTGGAACAATAAAATGGCGAGACAAAGGACAAAAGGCAAACCAATTCAATAGCAATACTCACAAGACAACATGTAAGAAATTTACATTATGATTTGTGAGGATTATTGGGGTGAAGGAAAAGTGTGAGAAAAATGAGGGAGGGGTAAAAATTTTGACATATTATGTATCCACTAACTTACAATTACTGCAAGCCTTCTATATATCACTTTGACAATAAAATTAAGTTAAAAATGAGCTGCATAAAATGTAATTTCACTGTATTGGTATAGTAAATATTATTCTATGTGTATTACCTTTTAAAAAATGAACATTTTTGCCTGTTAATTTGAATTACCTCTTTCTTTATCGGAAGGACTTCAACGTGAATGTTACCAAAGTATACAATATTTTCAGAATATACTTGCCATTATTTTGAAAAAAAAACATTATTTTAGTATTGTCTCATACTAAAACAGAAAACTAACTACTCATTTTCAAATTCTGAACATGCCATACCAGAGACAGGCTTGGCTGATGGAGGCATAGAATTCCATTGTGTATATATACCACATTTTCTTGATACATTCATCTACTAAGGGACATCTGGGTTGGTTCCATATCTTAGCTATGGTAAATAATGCTGCAATAAACATAGATGTGCTGGTAGCTTTAAGTGTGGTCTTGTTTGTAAACATTTGGGTACATGCCCAAAAGTGGGATTGCTGGGTCATAGGGGAGCTCTATGTGGAGTCTTTTGAGGAGCCTCTATATTGGTTTCCAAAATGGTTGAACATTGCCACCAAGAGTGCAATAAGGTTCCCTTCTGTCCACATCCCCTCCAGCATCAGTTGTTATTAGAGTTCTTGATTATAGCCATTCTAACTGGGGTGAGGTGGTATTTCAATGCTGTTTTGATTTGCATTTCTTCCATGGCTAAAGAGTTTGAGCATTTCTTCATGTATTTATTGGCCATCCTTCTTTCCTCTTCAGAGAAATTTCTCTTTAAGTCTTTAGCACATTTATTTACTGGGCAGTTGATTCTTTGAAGATTTGTTGTTGAGGGATTTAATTTTTTAAGTTCCAGGTATATTTTAGATATGAGACCTTTGTCCATTGTATGGCTAGTGAAGATCTTCTCCCAATCCGTGGGCTTTCTAGTGATCTTGCTAGCTATGTCCTTTGCCAGGCAGAAGCTCTGCAATTGCATGCAATCCCATTTGTCCAACCTTTTATTTTATTTTATTTGTGTTTCTGGGTTTCTATTAAGAAACTTTCGGCCTGTGCCAAGGAGACATTGGGTTTTTCCTATTCCATCCTGTAATGTTCCAATAAACACCCAGGAGAAATATCTGTAGGTAATGGCCTCCAAACAGGCTGCTCCCAAGACTTGTAGGAGATCTAGGTATTGGGAGACCCTCAGGGGCCCACTGGAAAATACTCTTCTTAGAGCCACAGAGTAAGACCAAGCAGGCTAGGTGTTGGTCATGGGGCTTGAACTCTGGGCCTGGGCACTGTGCCCCAGCTCTTCAGCTTACCACTTGAGCTTCAGAGCCACTTCTGGTTTCTGCAGGTTCCTTGGAGATCAGATTCTCCCAGACTTTCCTGCTCAGACTGGCTTTGAACCTCAATCCTCACATCTCATCCTTCTGAGGAGCTAGGAGTACAAGTGTGAGCTACTGGGGCCTAGCTGATCTGGCCTTTCACCACAGTGGACTAGGAGCTCTTGAAAGCTTTTCTTTACTTTTTAGGTGCCAGTACTGGGGATTGAACTCAGGGGTCTGGGCTCTGGTCTCTTAACTTTTCCCCTCAAGGTTAGCTCTCTACCAATTGAGCCAGAACTCCATTCCTGGCTTTTGGTAGTTCATTGTCAAGAAGAGTCTCACTAATTTTCCTCCCCTGAGCTGGCTTGACCCATGATCTCTATCTCAGTCTCCTGAGTAGCTAGGATTTACAGGGGTTGAGCCATTGGTGGCATTGGGCTAGAAGCTTTTCTTAAGCAAGAATTCTTCCCTGCATTTGTACTGACTTCTCCAGGCAAAGGAATTCTGAGGGTAAGGAGCTGTGAAAAATAGGCTTCCAGCCACCAGAAATGGCAGGGGTCCGTGGTGAAAAGCCAAGCTATTCTCCCGGGCACCATTCTTGGACCCCACCCTCTGCCCTGTGACTCAAGTACAAACCTTGGCCCAGCCATGAATGTACTGACAGACTCTTCTGAAGCCACAGAACCTTGATTCCACCCACACTACCTGCTCTACACTACACCTCAAGACCTTTGCCCATGCTGTACCTTCTGCCTCAGGCTCTCTGTCCTGTATCCACATCTTAGAACTCCTGTGGAATTTTGGCATTGGTTATAGCACCTCCTGGAGCAAGTCTTATCTTCCATTATCCCTCTTTTTTAAAAATATTGAGTTGCTAGAGATGGAACTTGTGCAGGGTGACTGGCAAATGCTCTATCATGATGTGTGTGTGTGTGTGTGTGTGTGTGTGTGTGTGTGTGTGTGTGTGTGTGTGTGTGCATGTGTGCCAGACCTGGGGTTTGAATTCATGGCCTGAATTCTATCCGATCCCTGAGCTTTTGTGCTCAAGGCTAGCACTGTACTACTTGAACCACATCTCTACTTCTGGCTTTATTGGTGTTTAATTAGAGAAAAGTGTCTCATATAGACTTCCCTGCTTCCAATTGGGATCCTCAGATCTCAGCCTCCTGAGTTGCTTACAGAGGTGAGCCACCAGCAGCTTCTCTCTACTCTACTTCTTTCCTATAACCATGGCCCTCCTATGAGTCCCACAAGAATATGTCATACCAGGCTCATTTTTTTTTTCTTTTTGCCAGTCTTGGGTCTTGAACTCAGGGTCTGGGTATGTTCCTGATCATCTTTTGCTCAAGTCTAGCACTCTATCACTTAAGCCACAGTGCAACTTTTGGCTTTTTCTGTTTCTTTGGTACTGAGGAATCGAACCCAGGACTTAGTGTGTGCTAGGTAAGCACTATACCACTAAGCCACATTCACAGCCCAAGGCTCACTTCTCATGGGAGTTATGAGGGTGGGATTTATTGGCATACCCCTTTTGGCATAGAAATTGCTATTTAATATCTTTGCGAAGATTTGGGACCAGCCTGAGACTCGGCAATGACGAATGATAAATGAGTGATAGCAACCAGCCCCAGAGGTCTAGGCTCACATCCTACAGAGGGATAGAGACTATGGAGCCAGAAACTTCGACAACTCCCACAGTCCAGGAACTGTGGTCTCCCTGGAGGCAGTGGCTGGCTGCTAGGTGTCCTGATGGTAGACTTCAGCCAGAATATAAGGCTTCAGTTATTAAATGGCAGAGAAGGATACTTTGGTCAAGCTGCAGGCTCAGACTGAGGACTCTTCAGGGCTTGTCCCAGCTTGACCAGTTTGGGGGGCTGGCCATGGGCAACCTGCTGAATGCCCATCATCCATACATCATACATCCATATACAGAGACATGGAGTTATTGCCTACTTTGGAGGGGGGCAGTTCCAGGTTTTTACTATGAGCCTAGGCCTTGTCCCTGAGCTCCTTTTGTTCATGGGTAGTGCTCTGCCCTTGAGACACAACTCCATTCATTTTTTTCTTGTGATATCTTAGAAATAAGAGTCTCACAGACTTTCCTGCCCCCGCTGAATTCAAATTGGCATTCTCTACATCTCAGCCTCCTGAGGAGCTACTATTACATGCAGGAGCCCATGGATCTTGGGTTTCTTTTCTTCTTGTTGTTCTTTTTATAATTGTAACAATCTGAAATCTTCATGGTGTCATTCCAATGGTTTGCATTCAAAGTAAACTACCCAGGCCTGGAGTTCAAATGATAGGAATGCCACCCACAAATGGAAGATCCTTCTTATTCATGGGAATGCTAATGGAATATTATGAAAGTAATAAACTTGCAGCTAATCCATGATTCTATTTTAGAATGCCACACAAAAATTATTGGATATATATATCTTTGATTCCAGCACCATGGTATAATTCCCCTAATGGAAGTCTATTGACTAATTTTTAATTAATGCTTTTGTAAGAATTCAACCGTGATACTTCATTAAATGGAGGCACTATTTAGTAATGAATAATTAGTAATTATATTTATATATACATATATAATTTAATATCCTCACCTTCCTTCTCTCTGTATGTATATATATATTTACATATCTATCTATCTATCTCTCTATCTCTCTATCTATCTATCTATCTATCTATCTATCTATCTATCTATCTATCTATCTATCTATCTATCTATCTATCAGGCATTCCTATGGCTTGATCACAGGTCCTCAGAACTCCTGGCAGCTCAGTTTGCCGGAGGCTCGTGTGCTAAGACTGTGACCCCATTTATGGATTGGCCATTGAAGGCCATGAGTTGAAATCCCAGCATGGCCAAAAATTTATTCGTGGATTAAGAAGCCAATTTTGACATATTTATTTTTTCCTTCTCTGAGAAAGTCCTGGGTCTCAGTATGATGCATAATCCATATGCGGATATATCCTATGTGATATGATGTAATAAAAAATGTTATATGTGTAATAATACTAAATAAATAAGGGTAATAAGCATCATACACAGTAACCCATGTATGTAAATAGATCTCATATATTAATATTCCTTTTTCCAGTGCTGGGCCTTCAATTCAGGCCCTGAGAACTGCTCTGAATTTTTATTTTTGTCGGTCATGGGGTTTTACACTCTGGGCCTGGGCGTTGTCTTTCAGCTCTTCAGCTCAAGGCTAGCGCTCTACCACTTGAGCTACAGCGCCACTTCCGGTTTTCTGGTGGTTTATTGGAGATAGGAGTCTCACGGTCTCTCCTGCCCGGGCTGGCTTTGAACCGCGATCCTCAGATCTCAGCCTCCTGAGTAGCTAGTATTACAGGCGTGAGCCACCAGCGCCTGGCTCTGAATTTCTTGTCTTCAAGCACGGTGAGCCTTTGCCCTTCACCTATAGTGCCACAGAGTTTTCCATACCCTGAGTTCAAATACAAGGCCTGCCAGGAAAATGGTGCAAATTCCAAACCAGGGCTTTATTGTTGTTATTATTATTATTATTATTAGCCGAGCACAGGGCTTGCACTCAGGTCTTGACATTTCTGTCACAGCAGACCCTTGTATCTGAGGACCCGAGTTCAAATCTTGGGGCTGGCAAAAAAAAATAAAAATAAAAATGAGAAGCATAAAACTGAGAAGTTCAAGAAGGTGGTTTCACTTTTTTTTTCCTTTGTATTGTGACCATCCTGGGTCTAAATGACAAGTCCCAGAAAGTGTACATGACCTTGCATTGCTGATGTTTGGCAGGCCATACTGAAACTGGCAACTTAGTCCTGGAGGTCGAATCCCAGGATTGCCACTAATGAATGGTGGAGATTCTAAGAAATCAATTCCCATATACATCCATACAAATGGAATGTTATAAAAGTAACAATTAAATTGGTAGTTAGTGTATGATTTTAAAATTATACACAACAATTATACTACATTGACTAATTTTCAATTAACCCTTTATTATGTATTCAACCATGATAGTTAAAAAAGCAAGGAATAATTTAATTGCCAATAATCGGTAGTAATATTGTATATGCAATTTCATAGTATACAGATAGATGTCTCTTGTTTTATGCATCTACATCTATCTATATATCTATCTACGTATCTAAACATTTATCTGTTTATACACTTGTCACTCCTGGGGCTCAGTGGTAGATTGCTCGCCTAGTACATGCAAAGTACTAGGGTTGATTCCTCACTACTGTGTGCATAGATAAATCTGGAAGTTGTGCTGTTGCTCAAGCAGCTGAGCACTAGCTGAGCATAAAAGCTTAGAGACTGTGTATCAAGACTCTTACTCAAGACCCAGGAATGGCACCAAAAAAGATAGAATGTTCTGACTGCAACTATATAAGGATATCACTGCGAATACCTCATCACAGAGCAAGTCTGGAGTCTCGTGTGTCTCACCTGAATTAGCCAGAGGTAAACTGTTGCAACCCAGCTTCACAGAACCAGATGCTGCTGGCTCGCTCACCCCTGTCATCCAAGATACTTGGGGTCTAAGATCTGACACTGGCGAGTTTACAACCCAGCCCTGGCAGGAAGTCTGTGAAACTCTGTGCTGTGGCTCAAAGTGGTAGAGCTCTAGCCTTGAGCAAAAGATCTTAGGACAGTAACCAGGCTTTCAATGCAATCCCCATGGCTGACTCCACCTCCCCCCCAAAAACCCCTCTAAATCATTAGATTTGATCTTTGTGTGCTTTTTGATGTGTTTCTGAAAGAATGGTGATATTGATCAAAGCACCCTAATTGTAAGTTTGTGGGATACAGCTATGTGATGAGTCCTTCATGAAGTTTCGTGTGCTGAGTCCTACTTTCATCTGCTTCTTGTAAGAGCTCCACAAGTCAGATGATTGTGCTGTAGAGAAACTTGAGGCTCAGATATATCCCTACGTCAGGGCCAAAATTATGTTTATCTCCTGCAGACAATTGTTTGGGTTTATTGTTCTCAGTCGTGAACCTTGAACTCAGGGCCTAGCCCCTGACCCTTCCCTGTTAGGCTCATGGCTAGCCCTCTAGCACGTGGAGCCAAGGATCCCCTTGCAACAGAGTGTTACAGTCTAGGTATTTGCAGCTGAGGTCTGTCATCCTGCCTACCCAGGAAGCTGAGATATGATGATCTCGGTTCCAAACTATCCCAGACACAAAATGTCCCATGAGACTCTAATCTCCTTTTCACCACTTAGAAACTTGAACTGGAAGCTGGGAGCTGGTGACTCGCACCTGTCATCCTAGCTACTCAGAAGCCTGAGAGTTGAGGATCACAGTCCAAAGCCAGGCTGGGCAGGAAATTGCTTGAGGGGCTTCTCTCCAGTGAACTACCAAAAACCTCCAGGGGTGCTGTAGCTCAAGTGGTAGAGCAATTGGGTTTAGCTGAAGAACTCAAGGACAGCTCTCAGGCCTAGACATAAATTCCTCCAACTTCCAAAAAATGAAAGAAAGAAACCTGAAGTGGAGTGCTGGGAATGTTTCTTCAGTGTAGAGTGCTTTGCCTGTATGAATACCTGGGTTTGATTTCTTAGTACCACATACTACAAAAAGCCTGAAGTGGCTCTGTGGCTTAAATGATAGAATGCTATCCTTGTACCGGAGAAACTCAGGTCCTGGGTTCAGGTCCTGAGTTCAATCTCCAGGACAAGTGTATGCACACACATACATGTGCACACAGATACACACACACACACACACGCACACACACACAGATACACACACACACACACATGCACACACACAAACACAGATACCAGAAGTGAAGGTGTGATACCAAATGTTAAAACACTGAGCTTCTATTCTGAGCTCATGGTCAGCACCCAGGCCCTGTGTTCAACCCCAAAACCTAGCCATCCGGGGCCCAACTAGGAGAGGTCAAAGGTTTCAAAAGTTGATGAGCATCACCAGCCCTAAATGACAGGGAGCATTGTGATATTCCACATGTGCTTAGATTTAGCAAGCTTCCAGAAACCAAGGAAGCCACCATTGCCAATAATGAATCATTTCATTAGGTTCAGCTTCCTTGTTTTCTGCCAAAAGGACACTTGAAATAATTGTAGCAGGTTATTTCAACACTGGAACATAGTCTAACAAAGACAGGATAAATGCAGGGAACTTGGCCTGCCACTGGAGGTGGCACAAATGAAGGTTTCCTGTCAAAACAGCACTGGGGAGAGAGATAGCTTGGGGTACAAAGAGACCTTTTTCTCCTGGCCTTTAGAGCCTGCCCACACTCCTCCTCTATAATTGGCCTGGATGGAGTTGATTGTTACACAGCTGTACTGGTGTGAGGCCTTTTGTCTGTCTGTTCCAATAATGAGGCAGACTTCCTCCAGCACCCTGGTGTGTGCAGAAAACCTCAGGCTACACTGCAAACAGTGAGGGAAGCCACTGAACATGCACTGTCTTGAAAATTATGAATTCATTCTATTCAAAGCAAATTTTCTAGCTGGATGCCTTTCATCATAGGGACTGTGGACCTTTACCGATAGAAATGCATGCATTCATACATGGGGAAACAGGGAGTTACTTGTTTTTTATTTTGCTTTTTTTTGGCAGGTCCAGGGGTTGTATTATGAGCCTAGGCACTGTCACTGAGCTCCTTTTGCTCAAGGATAGTGCTCTTTCCTTGAGCCACAACCTCACTCATGACAAGTTGTTATTCCTTTGATCCCTCAGAAATAAGAGTGCTGTGGATTTTCCTGTCCTGGCTGAATTCAAACTGGCATTCTCTATGTCCCAGACTCCTGATGAGCTAGGATTACAGGCAGGAAAAATGACACCTGGCTTTCTTTTCTTCTTGTTCTTTTTTCATTGTGACAAACTGAAATCTTCACAGTGTCATTCTAATGGTTTGCATTTTGAAGTAAACTACCTAGGCCTGGAGTTCCAATGCCAGGACTGCAACCTACAAATTAAACATTCATGTGAATGTTTAATGGAATGTTATAAAAATAAAAATTGAGGAGTCCCAGGAAGATGTCGGAGGAGAAGCTGGAGGCTAAACAAGCTCTTGCATAAAAAGCAGTTTTAAAGTTCCAGTGAACAGTCCTAAGCCAGAGAATCACACCAAGTGTGCCATCACAGGTCCAAGAGTTAGGCCAGAGAGGGAAAATCCAGGCAAGGAGACAGCTCTGAACTCTTGCCAGCAGCTGCTGCCACTGCAGCAGCGGTTGCGGTGGCCGCCTCAGACGCCATACCTGAATCACAGACAGTCCGGGATGAAGGAGCCAGAAGCGGCGGGCAAGCAGGTACTACTCAACACCAGCAAGAACCTACAAGGAGCGGACATCTTCATCCTGCAGTTCGCAGACCAGAGACAACCCATTAATCAAGACTCGGCGTGAGTAGAAGCCTGACATATTCAATCCTTCTCAGTGAGCAGTGGAGGGAAGGCCACCCCACTCCCCCAGTACCGAGATCTCCATCTTGGATACCGACGAAGCTCGGCTGAGTTGCTTGCTCCAACTCAGGCCTTGGAAGAAAACTAGAGTCATTTAGCAAGTCACAAGAACTTAACGGCGTTACCTGCCAGACTCAGCTCTACCCAGGGAAAAGTCACCCAGCTCGGGCGTCAGCCTTAGGAGTGGCTTTCTTCACTGGGTAATCAGAGCCAGAGGCTGCCCCTCCCTTTAGCAGCCTCTACAATCAATTGAAATTCAGTAAACAGAAACCCGGAGAGTGGCTCCAGGCTGGGCTCTGTGAGTTTCTCACAAACCAGCCCCCAGGAAAAGCTATTGTTATTTGAAAGGCCTCAACTCTACCCAGAACCTAATCTCAGCACAGCATCTTCAAACTTGAGAAAAAAGCCATTTCCCTCTTTTGTGATAGTCAAAGCAGATCTCCCTCCCATTGAACTAGCCTGGGAGGAGGATCGCCAAATCCTGGGTAAAGCAGAGCATTTTTCTGCCTGTTCAAACAAACTGACGTAATCCACCAACCAAGCCACAGGACCACAAGCAAGAGGCTGGTTATGGACACAAGGGAGATACAGGATTTTTCCGACTCCTCCAAAAAAAATCAAAAACTTTTTTTTCTTTTTCCTCTTCTTTTTTCTATCTTTCTTTTTTTGGTAACTTCTATTAAAAATTTGTTTTCTTTTCTAAAACTTTTTTTAATCTTTAATTTTTGCCTTTTTTGAAAAAAAAAATTTCCAGTCACTTTATTTTCCTCTTATAATTTTTACTTTAGGGATACATGTGTGTGTGTGTTTTTCTTTCTTTTTTGTTTTCTTTCTCTCTCTTTTTTAAATTATCTTTCTGTTATTTGTTTAGCTCTACTGAACTTCTGATCTTTTTTTCTTCCTTTCTTATCCTTTTCACATTTTCCTCGCTTTCATTCTTCTTTATGGGACTTAATTGTTGTCCTTCACATCCTCAGATATACCCGTAGTTGACTATTAGACCATATCCCCCATTGTGTACATACTTAATCCACAAATTTATTGCTCAATTCAAAAACTCTGAAAATTAAATTCCTTAATAGCAGTACTATCTCTATATACATACATAATATCTTAAGCACTTTTAGTTTTAAGTTTTTCACATCTCCTTTTTATCCTTCCCCTTCTCTCATTATATTCTCGTTCTTCTCTAAATAGAACTGCATAATATTATTAATTTTTACTTTTCTACATTTCAGGTCTCTTTTCTTTTCCCTTTCTCTTCTTTTTTTCTCTCTGTCTACTTTCATCTTACAAAACCTATTTCCTGCTTTGAGGGAAGGACTTAGTTAACTCTCCCTATGCCTTCCCACATCACTCTATTCGACAGCAGGTTAGACCATGCAGAAGATCAAATCTCAGGCATTGAAGACAGCCTACATATTATAGAGAAAGAACACACAACCATCCAAGATAAGTCCAAGAAATATGAGAGATCTATCCAACACTTGGAAGACACCATCAGAAGGCCTAATCTAAGGATAATTGGTGTAGAGGAGCACCTAGAAACAGAAGTTAATGGTCTAGGAAATTTGTTTAACAGGATCCTAGCAGAGAACTTCCCAAACATGCAAAAAGACAGGCCTATTCAGATACAAGAAGCTTTTAGAACTCCAAATAGACCAGATCAGCATAGGACATCCCACCATCACATTATAATCCACACAGGATCAACTCACACCAAGGAAAATATCCTTAAAGCTGTCAAGGAGAAAAGCTTAATCACCTATAAAGGGAAACCAGTTAGAATCACCTCAGATTTCTCAGCACATTCAATCAAAGCAAGAAGAGGATGGAATGATGTATGCCATGCCCTAAAATCAAACAACTATCAACCAAGAAGACTGTACCCAGCTAAACTCTCCTTCATAACTGAAGGCTAAATAAAAACCTTCCATAGCAAAGAAAAATTTAAACAATACATCTCCACCAAACCAGCCATACAAAAGATTCTTAAAGACATCCTACACATAGAAAACCAAGAAGACGACAAAGGCCAAGAAACTGCACCCAAACTGAGAATCCAAAATCCATAGGAAGAACCCAGTTTTCACAACCCCCAAGAAGGTGGATAACATGGCAAGAACTCCGAAATACCGCTCAGTCCTACCTATCAATATTAACGGACTTAACTCTCCAATTAAGTGACATAGAGTGTCTACTTGGATTAAAAAACAAGATCCTTCTATCTGCTGCCTTCAGGAGTCACATCTTGCCCGTAAAAACAAACACATTTTCAGTGTTAAAGGTTGGAACAAAATCTACCAAGCAACGGGCCCCATAAATAGGCGGGAGTTGCAATCCTAATATCAGATAAAATAGACTTCAAATTAAAATTCGTGAAAAGAAATAAAGAAGGTCGCTACATACTAATTAATGGATCTCTCATTCAGGAGGATATTACAATTCAAAATATCTACTCGCCAAACAATGGAGCACCCAAATTTATCCTAGAAACACTACTTGCCCTCAAATCCCATATAAATCCAAACACATTAATTGTTGGGGATTTTAACACACCACTCTCCCCACTAGATAGATCAACTAGGAAAAAACACAACAGAGAAACCGTAGATCTAAACAACTTCATAGATCAACAAGATTTAACAGAAATCTACTGAACATTTCACCCAGCAGCATCAGAATACAGGTTTTTCTCAACAACACATGGAACATTTTCTAAAATAGACCATATTTTATGCCACAAACAAACTTGTCCAAATTCAGTAACATTGAAGTTATACCTGGCATTCTCTCTGATAACCAGGGAATAAAATTAGAACTCAACACCAAAAGCCTCCAAAGAAAGTCCGGTAACACATGGAGGCTGAACAACACACTGCTGAATCACGAGTCAGTCATGGAAGAGATTAGAAAGGAAATTCAACTCTTCATGCTATTCAACAAAAATGAGCACACAAATTAACAGCTCTTCTGGGACACAGCAAAGGCAGTACTCAGAGGGAAGTTTA
Organism: Dipodomys spectabilis; assembly: GCF_019054845.1. NCBI lineage: Eukaryota > Metazoa > Chordata > Mammalia > Rodentia > Heteromyidae > Dipodomys > Dipodomys spectabilis. The sequence goes on along the minus strand of NW_024871031.1, from coordinate 44,921 downwards.
TAGCTCTGAGCTCCTACATCAACAAATTGGAGAGATCTGAAACCAACAATTTCATGTCACATCTAAGCATCCTTGAAAAAGAGCAGCAAGAAAAGCTCCTATCCAGTAGATGGAAAGAAATAATTAATATTAAATCAGACTTAAATAAATTAGAATCCAAAAAATCTATAGAAAGAATCAACCAAAAAAAGAGTTGTTTCTTCCAAAAAATTAACAAAATTGACAGACCCTTAGCAAATCTTATCAGAAAAAGAAGAGACCACACCCAAATTAATAAACTCAGAGATGAGAATGGAAACATCACCACAGAAACAATAAAGATTCAAAACATGATAAGGGAATACTTCTCAAACCTGTATGCTAATAAGTTTGAGAATTTGACAGAAATGGACCTTTTCCTAGCAAATATTGACATGCCAAAACTAAACCAAGATGAGTTAAACCATCTTAAGAGGCCCATATCAAGCATTGAAATAGAAACAGCAATAAGAGACCTCCTAGCTAAGAAAAGTCCAGGACCAGATGGTTTTACAGCAGAATTCTACAAGGCCTTCAAAGCAGAGCTCACACCAATACTCCTCCAACTCTTCCATGAAATTGAAAGTGAACTTTCACTACTGAACACATTCTATGAAGGCATCATATCCCTCATCCCAAAACCAGGCAGGGACTCATCAAAGAAATAGAACTATAGACCCATTTCTTTGATTAACATTGATGCAAATCTTCTCAACAAAATTTTGTCCAATCCAAGTCCACAATTCATCCAAAAAATCACACAGCACGATCAAACAGGATTCATTTCAGGGATGCAAAGCTGGTTCAATATACGCAAATCAATTAATATTATTCATCACATCAACAGAAGCAAGAATAAGAACCACATGGTTACCTCAATGGATGCAGAAAAAGCATTTGACAAGATCCAACACCCCTTTATGATGAAGGTTTTGGAAAAATTAGGAATCCATGGAACATTCTTCAATACAATAAAGGCTGTATATGACAAACCTACAGCCAGCATTATACTTAATGGTGAAAAACTAAAGCCATTTCCTCTTAACTCAGGAACAAAACAAGGATGTCCACTCTCTCCACTTCTCTTCAATCTAGTATTAGAATGCCTAGCGACAGATCTCCCTCTGTGCATATGACATGATCTTGTATTTAAAGAATCCCATAGAGTCCACTCCCAAATTACTCAAGCTGATTCAAAACTTTGTCAAAGTAGCAGGGTATAAAATTAACCCCCCAAAATCAATAGCTTTTCAGTATGCCAACAATGAGAAAAGTGGGGCTGAAATTAGGAAAGCAACTCCATTTGTAATAGCCCCACAAAAAATAAAATACCTAGGAATTAACCAAGGAAGTGAAGGACCTCTATGATGAAAGGTTTAAAAACTTGAAAAAGGAAATCAAAGGAGAACGTAGAAAATGGCAAAACCTCCCATGCTCCTGGATTGGAAACATTAACATAGTGAAAATGGCAATACTTCCCAAGGCTATCTACAAATTCAACACGATACCTATCAAAATTCCAACCTCATTTTTCAAGGAAATAGAAGAGACAATCCAAAAATTAATATGGAATAATAAAAGACCCCGAATAGCAAAAACGCTCCTCAACGGAAAGAACACTGCTGGAGGTATAACAATACCAAATTTCAAACTCTACTATAAAGCCATAGTAATCAAAACAACTTGGTAATGGCATAAGAACAGTCCTCAGGGCCAACATAATAGAATTAAAAACCCAGAAATGAACCTTCAGTCCTATAGCCATCTAATCTTCGATAAGGGAGCTAAAAACACAGAATGGAAGAAAGACTCTTCAGTAAATGGTGCTGGCAAAATTGCTTAACTATTTATAGAAAACTAAAGCTAGAACCTTATATATCACCCTGCACCAGAATCAACTCCAAATGGATTCAAGACCTCGAAGTCAAAGCAGACACTCTGAAAACGTTAACAGGATAGTATAGGAGAAATCCCAGGTCTCCATGGTGCAGGCCGAAATTTTCTTAATAGAGACCCGGAAACACAACAAATCAAAGAAAGGTTGGACAAATGGGATCGCATGAAGTTGCAGAGCTTCTGCATGGCAAAGGACATAGCTAGCAAGATCAATAGAAAGCCCACGGATTGGGAGAAGATCTTCACTAGCCATACAACGGACAAGGGTCTCATATCTAAAATATGGAACTCATATCTAAAATATGGAACTCAACAAATTAAACCCCCCAAAAACAAATCCTCAAAGAAACAACTGCCCAATAAATAAGTGGGCTAAAGACTTAAAGAGAAACTTCTCTGAAGAAGAAAGAAGGATTGCCAATAGACACATGAAGAAATGCTCAACCTCCCTAGCCATAAAAGAAATGCAAATCAAAACAACATTGAGATACCAGCTCACCCCAGTTAGAATGGCAAAAATCAAGAACTCTGACAACAACAGATGCTGGAGGGGATGTGGACAGAAGGGAACCTTACTTCATTGTTGGTGGGAGTGTATACTTGATCAACCACTTTGGAAAGCAGTATGGAGGTTCCTCAAAGAGTTCACATAAAGTTCCCCTATGACCCAGCAATCCCACTTTTGAGGATTTACCCAAATGTTTACAAAGAAGACCACACTAAAGCTTCTAGCACAACTATATTTATTGCAGCATTATTTACCATAGCTAAGATATGGAACCAACCTAGATGCCCCACAGTAGAGGAATGGATCAAGAAAATGCGGTATATATGCACAATGGAATTCTATGCCTCCATCAGAAAGAATGACATTGCCCCATTTGGTAGGAAATGGAAAGACTTGGAAAAATTATATTAAGTGATGTAAGCCAAGCCCAAAGAAACATAGGTCCCATGGTTTCCCTTATTTGCAATATCTAGTATATGTATGAATCAAGCAGAGAAGGTCAGATAATGTGATGTTATGAACATGAACCCTTAGATATGTATTTTAATGTTTTTTTTCTTTCATGCATTTCGTTCTAACGCATTTATAAGATGATTTCTTTGTTGCTTTGTATGTCCCTCCCCAACAGTATAACCCCTGCTTTCACTATATTTGATGTCAGTATAATTTGTGGAGGAGATGGGGAAATACAAGTCATTTAAGGATACAGGTGGACCTGTTGCAACAATCAGTACAATTTGTCATGTCGAAAACGAACTTTACAACTTTGGTGCGAGGGTGGGGGTTGGGGAGGGGGGCGGGTGGATTGGGTGTGGGAGCAGGCAGGGGTTGTTGGGAAGGGATGTGAAGGGTAAACAAAGGAGGAGGCTACAATGCTTGATAAGAAATGTACTCATTATCTTGCCCATGTAATGGTAACCCCTCTGTACAGTATGTTCACCAAAAATAAAAATAAAAACATAAATGAATTAAAAAATAAAAAATTAAATAAATAAATTAAAGTAACAATTGAATTTGCAGTTAGTTCATGATTGTTTTATAGAAGGCCACACAAAAAGTATTGGATTATGTCTTCCATTTTAGCTATTTTGTATAATTCTCCCAATTAAAGAATACTGACTGCTTTTACATTAATGCTTTAATACGTATTCAACAATGATACTTCATTAAATGGAGGCATAATTTAATAATAACTCATAATATATATTATTTAATATCATCACACTGTCTCTCTCTCATATATATTGCAAACTACACATCTATTTATCTATCTATCTATATCTATACCTATATCCATATCTATATCTACACCTATATCTTTATCAGCCACTATTATGGCTTGTTCCCAGGTACTCAGAACTGGTTGGCAGCTCAGTTTGTGAAAGGCTTTTGTACTACAAATGATCCTTTCATGAATTGTGCATTGTGGGCTGGGAGTTCAAATTCCAGCATGGCCAAAATTTTGTATGTGGAGTCAGAAGCCAATTTTTACACATTTTTTTCCTTCTCTATGAAAGTCCTGGGTCTCAGTATGATGTATAAGCCATATTCAAATAAATTCATGTGATAAGATGAAATAAATGTTATATATGTAATAATACTAAATAAAATAAAAATATGGGTAATAAATATCATATGGAGTAAACCCATGTATGTAAATAGATCTCATATATGAATATTATTTTTTTCAGTGCTGGGGCTTGAATTCGGGCCCTGGAAACTGGGCTTAAATTTTTGTCTTCAATGACGGTGAGCTTCCTCTCCACCACAGTGCCACAGTTACCCAGACCCTGAGTTCAAATCCCAGACCAGTCAGAATGGTGCAAATTCCAAGCCAGGGCCTCGGTTTTTTTGGTCAGGCCTGGGGCTTGAACTCAGCTCATGTTAAATCTGCCTCACCTTCGATCATCTTAGGCTGGGGTGCAGCCTCTGTACCCACAGTTCATCCTGAGATCCTGGGATCCGAATTCAACTCTTGGGACTGGCAAAAAAAAAGGAGAAGTGCTGGGAAGGTAGCTCAGTAATAGAGTCCTTGCCTTGCATGCACAAGGCCATGGGTTCGATTCCTCATTACCACATAAGCAGAAACAAGCCACAAGTGGCGCTATGGCTCAAGTGGTAGAGCAATAGCCTTGAGCTGAAGAGTTGAGGGACAGCACCGAGACCCAGAGTTCTGACCCCAAAACCAAAAAGAAAAAAGAAGAAAAGAGAGGGGGAAAAAAGGAGAAGGTTAAAACTGGGAAGTATTAGAGGCAGTTTTACATTGTTTATTCCTTTGCATTGCAAGCAGGGCTCGGAAAGTGTACATGACCTTGCACTGCTGAATTTTGGTGGACTATCTGGGAAGCCATAGCCCAAACCAGAAACCTAGGCCTGAGGTGTGAATCCCAGGACTCCCACTTATGAATGGTAGGATATTCTAAGAAATGCATTCTGATATACATCCTTATGAATGAAATGTTTTAAAGTAACAATTACATTAGTACATGATTATATTATAAAATTATACACAATAATTATACTATATTGAATAATTTTCAATTAATACTTTGTTAGGTATTCAACCATAATACTTCAATACAGGAAGGAATAATTTATTGATAAGTGGTAGTAATATAATATATATAATTAAATTATATACAGACATCTCTGTCTTGTTTTATACATATATATATATATGCGTATATATATATATATATATATATATATATATATATGTTACAATCTACATATCTATTTCTACACTTGTCATTCCTGGAGCTCAGTGGTAGAATGCTCGCCTCGAATGTATGAAGACCTGGGTTAAATTCCACACTATTACATGCACAGAAAACCCAGAAGCAGTGCTGTCAAGCAGTTGATCACTGGCTTTGAGCATGAAAGCTTAGGGACTGTGTCCCTAAGCCCCAGGACTGGAACCAAAAACAAGTTAGAATGTTCTGACTGCAATTATAGAAAGGCAGGATTTCAAATACCTCATCACAGAGCAAGCTGGGAGTCTGAAACTGACAGCTGTCATCTAACCTAACTTAGCCAGAGGTCAATAGCTGCAGCCCAGCATCATGGAACCAGACACTGATGGCTCACCACTAGCTACTCAGGGGGTGAGATCAGACACTGGGGGTTGAAAACTCAGCCCTGGCACGAAGTCTGATAGACTCTGAGCTGTGCCTAAAAGTGGTAGAGATTTAGCCTTGAGGAAAAGATCTTAGGACAGTACCTCCAACCTATGAGTGAAATCCCTGAGGCTGATGACTCTCCCTCACAAAACACCCCTCTAAACCATTAGATGTGAACTTGTGCGGTTTGTGACGTGTATTTGAAAGAATGGTGATACTGATGAAAGCACCCTAATTCTAATGACATTTTGTGGGATATAGCTATGTGATGAGTCCTTCCTGGAGTGCTGGGTGTTGAGTACTTCTGGGTTGTCCATGGGGTACTGGGTGCTGAGTCCTTCACAGGGTGCTATGTGCTAAGTTCTTCACGAGTTGTATTCTTTCATCTGGTCCTTATAAGAGCTACACAAGTAAGATGAATGTGCAGATGAGAAAGTTGAGGCTCAGATATGTCCCCAAGGCAGGGCCAAATTTATGTATGTTCTATACTCTAGTGACTTGTCTCCTGCAGACAATTGTTTTGGTTTAGGTTTCTCCATCATGAACCTTGAACTCAGAGCATAGATGCTGACTTTCTTCTTGTGCTCATGACTAATTTTCTACCATGCCGAGCCAAGGACCCACTTGCAGCAAAGTGTCATGGCTTAGATGTCTTTAGCTGATGTCTATCATTCTGCCTGCTCAGGAAGCTGAGGATCACATTTCAAAACTATCCCAGATCACGGTCCAAAGTCAGCCTTGGCAGGAAATTCCTTGAGATGGTTTTCTCCAATAAACCACCAGAAAGCCTGAAGGGGCATTGTAGCTCAAGTGGTAGTGTGCTAGACTGAGATGAGAGCTCAGAGACAGCACCCAGGCCCAGACTTCAACTCCTTCAACTTACAAGAAAAGAAAGAAAGAAACCTGGAGTGCTGGGAATGTTTCTTAGGGGTAGACTGCTTTGTGTGTATGAAACCCTGGGTTTGAATCCACAGTACCACATCCCTAGAAAAAAAGCTTGAAGTGGCTGTGTGGCTCAAGTGGTAGAATACTGTCCTTATACAGCAGAAACTCAGGTACAGTGGTTAGGTCCATAGTTCAATCACCAAGATGGTGTATGCACATGCACGCGCACGTGCACACACACACACACACACACACACACACACACACACACACGGAGGCACCGTTGCCAATAATGAATCATTTCATAGTGTTCAGCTCCCTAATTGTCTACCAGAAGGACTGTTGGATTAATGGTAGCAGTTTGTTTCAACACTGAAACATAGTCTTACAAAGACTGGATGAGGGGGCTGGGAAGGTGGCTCAGTGATAGAGCGCTTGCCTTGCATGCCTGAGGCCCTGTGTTCGATTCCTCAGCACCACATAAGCAAAAAGAAAAAAAGCCGGAAGTGGTGCTGTGGCTCAAGTGGTAGAGCACTAGCCTTGAGCTGAAGAGCTGAGGGACAGCGCCCAGGCCCAGAGTTCAGGCCCCACGATTGGACAAAAAAAAAAAAAAAAAAAGACTGGATGAGTGTAGGGAACTTGGTCTACCATGGCAGGTGGCACAAATGAAAGCTTCCAGTCAAACCAGAGCACAGGGGACAGAGATTGCTTGTGGTACAAAGAGGTCTTTTTTTTCCTAACCTTAACAGCCTGAGCACACTCATCCTCACTAATTGACTTGGATGAATTGTTTGTTACCCAGATGCACAGGAGTGAGGCTTTTTGTCTGCCTGTTCCAAAAATGAGGCAGATTTCCTCCAGCAGCCTGGGGTATGGGGACCCCCTCAGGTTAACTGAGAACGGTGAGGGGAGGCCCGGAACATGCACTGTCTTGAATGCACACTCTGTGCTAAGAATTCATTCTATTCAAAGCAAATTTCCTAGCTAGGTGCCTTTCTTCATAGCAACTCTGGATCTTCACAAATTCAAATACATGTATACATACACAGACACATGGAGTTACTGGCTCTTTTTTTTGTGGCAGGTCCTGACGCTGGAACTGTGAGTCTAGACATTTTCCCTGATCTCCTTTTGCTCAAGGAAGCATTTTATTGTGTCTTAAACCATGATTACCCTAGGTTGGGATGCAGCTTTTACACTCACAGATGATCCAGGGATCCTAGGAACCGAGTTCAATTCCCAGCACTGAAAAATACAGCAAACCAACAAAAATGGAGAAGGAAAAACCGGGTAATTTTACACAACAGGTTTACTTTTGTTTCCTTGGCACTGTGACACTCCTGTGGCTCAATGACTTGTCATGAAAATTGTACGTGACCTTGCACGGATGAAGGCTGGGGGGCTGTTAGTGAAGCATGAGTCCAACCCAGATACCTGGGCCCTGAGATCGATCCTAGGCCTGCCACCAACACATGGCTGAAGATCTTAGGAAACTTGTTCCTATCTATAGGAATACTAATAGAATATTTGAATTGTACTAACTGAATTACTAATTAGATACTCATTCAAGTATAAGAATGTATGCACTAAATATAAGTCATTGATTAATTCTTTATTAAGTATTCTACCGTGATTAATTAATGGAGGCATAATTTTAGACTAAATAATTGGTAGTAATAGAATATGTAAAAATAATATATAGACATCACTTTTTATATAGGGTTATACACTAGAATCTACATAAATGTCTGTCTCTGTATACCTTTGTAGATGCATATACATTTGTTAATACACACACACACACACACACACACACACACACACACACACACACACACACACACACTGCAATCTAAACATCTATCTGTTTATATATTGGCCATTCCTAGGCTTGATCTCAGGTCCTCAAATTTGCCCAGTAACTTCACTTGCATCAGACTGGTGTGCTAACATTTACCCTTTCATGAAGTGGGCCTGTTAGAGCCTGAGTTCAAGTCACAGAACTGGCAAAAACTTAAGCCTGGTGGAAAAGCCAATTGTCCTACTTGTTTTCCTTATCGGTGAACGTCCTGCGCCTCAGGAATGATGTAGAATACATAAGCAAGTCTATGTCTCATGTAATAGGATGCAAAAATGTTATATGTGTAATCATACTCATTCAAATACATAAGAAACAAATGAAACATAAAAAATGAATACACTAAGCACAACATGCAGTAAACCTGTGCATGTAAATATAAATCATGTATTTAAAATGTATACGAATATTGTTTTTTTAATTCAGGCCCTAGGAACAGGTCTTTCTTTCTTGTCTCCAACACGTTGATCTTCCCATCCTTCACAGTGCTGCAGATTTCCCCAGACCCTGAGTTCAAATCGCAGGCCTGGCAGAAAAAATGGCAAGAAGTACAAGCCAAGGATCCTCACAATATTTTAAATATTTTGTATGTATATATGTATGTATGTATGTATGTATGTAAGTTTTTTTTTTTTTCAAGCACATGGCTTGAACTCAGGTTGTGGCAATTCTACCTCAGCTTTGATCACTCTAGGCTGGGGTGCAGCCACTGGACCCCCAGCTGCTGATGGGATCCTAGACACTCAGGCCTTTCAGGGAAAACAATGCACAGAAAAAATGTGGCCTTTTTACGTTTTCTTTCTTTGCATGGTGACCCTCCTGTGTCTGAATGACACTTTTGCAAAGGGTACTTCACCTTGCATTGCTGAAGGTTGGGGGACTATTAGGGAGGCCATAGGCCCACGTGGCAACATAGAACCTGACCAACCAATGGCAGGAGATACTAAGAAACTGGTTCCCATCCATAGGAATAACAATAAATTCTTGTCAATGTCACAGTTGAATGAGTTGATCGTGAATGATGCTCCTATAAAATTAGACAGCATGTTTTCACGAGTCTGATTGATTATATTTAATATTTTTGAAGCATTAAAAGAATATTATTATTTACAGGAACACAGTAATTTCAGGACACTGATTGATTTCATTAAGAGTGTAAGGATGAAAACAATAATATTAATTACATGGAAGCATAATAAATACCCAAGAATTGGTAGGAATGTTGTCTATATAACTGAATAATGTATAGACATCTCTGGCACTCTATGAAGATAAACATTTATTAGTGTACTGTCATCTGCATGTCAATCTATTCATAGTTTGTTAACTCCTGGGCTCGATCTCAGGTCCTGGGAACAGCCTATCACTAAGTTTGCCCCAGGAGGGCGTATTCACACTGGCCCATTAATGAATTTGGCCCTGTAGGCCATGAGTTCAAATACCAGCACTCCCAAACAATGAATCGTTGAGTAAGAAGCTGATGCTGACACGTTTTCCTTTTCTGTGAATGTCCTGGGGGTCAGGTATGAAGTGGAATACATATGCAGGCCTATAGCCCATGTAATCAATGTAACCAATGTTCTATGTGCCATAATAGACAATAAAATAAATGGTCAATACATAAATAAAACAAAAAATAATAAAATAACTACATTGAATGCAATATGGAGTCAACATATGTATATAAATATAAATACAAATCATATATGTAAATTGTACATGAACAGGTGGGGATTGATTTCAGGCCTAAGGAATAGACTTGAATTTCTTGACTTCAAGGAGGCCAGATTCCCCTTCCTACACAGTACAACAGTGTTACCCAGACCATGAGTTCAAATCCCAGTCCTGGCAGAAAAACGGCACCTTTATAGTATGTGAGGCCCAATTCTTAGGCATTTCATTATTCCTCCATTTTATGTATGAATGTGATTGTTTAAATCTTAAATAAAAAAATCTTAAATAAAAATATTAAATAAAATCTATTAGTGTGCTATAATATAATTATGTATAATTTTATCCTAGAATCTTTCAAGAACTGGCCATTCAATAATGACATACATCCCATCTCATTTGTATTCATATGGATATGAATGAGTGTCTTAGGATCTCCTGCCATTTGGAGGTGGCAGGACCAGGATTCAAACTGTGGGCTCCAGCTCCCACCACTTAAACCTGAGGATAGGGAACTCACTGGTCTGTCCAAGAACATCAGCAAGACCAATGATTAGGCAGGCACCAGTGGCTCTCAACAGTCCTCCTTGATGTTTACAAGGCTGTGATGGGAGGATCATGGTCAAAGTCACCCTCAGGAGGAAAGTCCTTGAGACCCCTGTCCAACTTCAGTGCCAACAAAGCCAGAAGTCCTGTGGCTCCAGTGGTAGAGGGCCATCCTTGAGCAAAAGCAGCTCAGAGACTGTGCCCAGATCCTGAGCTCAAGGTTCGGGACTGACAACAAACAGACATAAACAACAATCTGTGCAGCCATCCAGCTAAAGCGGTCTCCCTCTTGTCCGCAACTGAATGGGACAGAGTTTCCTGGGAAAAGGGCTGGGAGAGCCCCTGTCAACTTGACTCTGCCCATGCTGATTGCATCACAGGATTCTAGCCACACCTCCATTCTTTCATGTTACTTTCTGACCAATGGGATACAAGAATGGTGGCAACGCCCACATTCCATGATGCCTGGTAGCAACTGGATTCCCTCTTTTAGTACACCATTACCAGCAGTTAAGGAAGGTAGAGGTGGCTGAGTGGTGAGCAAGAGACTCAAGGTAACTTTAGAGAATAGTAGGAAATTTACATGCCCCAGCCCCCTCCCCCCCTTCCTGTGGTGCTGGATTTCAAATCGCAGCCGGCCTAAGGCCCTTACCTGGTCCCTGTGCCTGGTCCTCTGCTCTGCCACCGCCATCCTTGCTCGCTCTACCTGGATAAGCTGCCCAAAGCGTCTCCCAGCAGCACAGGTGAGTGGCCGCCCCAACACCATTCCCAACTCGGGTCAGAAACCCCTCTGAGAGCACCATGACCCCCTGCTTGTTTCCTCTCCCTGGCTCTGAGGAGCCACCTTTTTGTCTTGTGCATTTCTGAGAAACAAACAATATATGCTCAGGCTGGGCTGAGCTCAGGCGGTCCTCCTATCTGTGACATGTATGCTCCACCAGGCCTGGTCTTCTGTAGTTGGGATGGTAGACATGTAGAGCCATGCTCAGTCATCAGTTTAGATGGATTATCACAAACTCTTAGTCCATGGCAACCGATTCTTGACCACAGATAATGCTCTGGTTAGGGCCACAACAATCGGAACTCAGTCTCTTCACAGAACAGTTGTGAGGAAACAAGGGATTTATATAGAGAGATCTCTGGAACATGGCTAGGCACAGAGGGAGTGGCCTTCAGGTAATGTTCTCAACAATTCTGTGAGCATATGACAGGAAGATACCTGGAAAGAGCTCAGGTGGCCCCTGTTATTAATGGGGCAATAGGTGTGGGATTATGAAACAAAACATGGCTCTCTTTCATCATTACCCTATCCCCATGAGGAAGGGTATCCTTCACTGTGTTGAGTTTTGCAACTGGGGAAAACAAGGCATGGAGAAGCTGGGTGACCTACTTATGATCTCAAGTTCACAGGAAGCTAGGCCTGACTTCTCTACCATGCTTCCTAGTTAAATGGGTGATATTCAGTCCACTTTTTGTAGTGGGAAGTCCACTTCTTGTCAGTCATGGGGCTTGAACTCTAGGTCTGAGCGCTGTTCCGGAGCTCCTCAGCTCAAGACTAGCTCTCTACCACTTGAGCCCACAGCACCACTTCCAGTTTTCTGGTGGATATTTGGAGATAAGAGTCTCACAGACTTTCCTTCCCGGGCTTGCTATGAACCATGATCCTCATTTCTCAGACTCCTGTGTAGTTGGGATAGGAGTTCTGAGCCACCAGCACAGGGCTTAAGTGTACTTCTCACTTTCTTTCTCCCTCTCTCTCACATGAACTGGTTGAATGTCCTGGAGGAGGTGGCCCATTGTCCCCATGTGGCTAGAATCCATAGTGGCCCTCTCATAGTGGCCCTGGAGGTGGGCTGTGGGTCAGGAGCTGTTTTGCTCAGCCTGTTGAAACAGCTCCATGACATAAGCCTCTCTGTACCCTAGCTAGACCATGACAGTTATTCATTTTCCATCCAGCCTTACTAGACTTCTCATATTATATTGTTTTCTACATCATTTTCTATCACCTAGACAAAATTATGATACATAGTTACAGAATCAAAATGTAATGCCTTCTTAAGAAATTCATTTAGGGTTCAGGGAATGTGGCTTCATGGTATGGTGATTGCCTTGCATGCATGAAACCATAGGTTCAATTCCCCAGTACCACATAAACAGAAAAACACTGGAAGTTGTGCTATGCCTCAAGTGGTAGAGTGCTAGCCTAAAAAAAAAGAAAGCTAAGAAATAATTCCCTAGTCCTGAGTTTAAACCCCTGGACTGGCAATAAAAAAAAAAATGTATTCAAATATTTTTTCATTCATGTGTGTGTTTGTAATATATTTATAAGATGATTTCTTTGTTGCTTTGTATGTCCCCCCCACACGGTATAACCCCTGCTTTCACTGTATTTAATGTTGGTATAATTTGTGGAGGGGAATGGAAAAAAATCGTTTAAATAGGGATAAAGGTGGACCCATTGCAATAAGGAGAAATACAAGTCGTTATGTTGAAAAATGAACTTTACAATTTTGGTGGGGGGGGGGTCGGTAGAGATGGGGGAGATAGGAAGGGATAGGAAGGGGAAACAAAGGAGGAGGCAACAATACTTGATAAGAAATGTACTCATTATCTTGCCCATGTAATTGTAACTCCTCTGTACAGTATTTTCACAATAAAAAAAAAACATTTAGTTAGTAAATGCAAAATAAAGAAACCATACTTTGAATATATAATTGCTCCTTCCATTCTGACACCTGACAATAGTCCCTAATTCATGTACTTTATTTATAATAGCATACTCTGTTTAAAAAAAGTTTTGGTCATTAGGTCAAAGCAACTAATGCCAGGAATGTGCTTAGATGTCAGGTGAAGATTTATTCTGGAAATTCAAAGATTCCAGGATTTTGTGTGGTCACTGCTAAGCACAGAGAGAAGGATAGTCTAAGTGACATTTGGAAATCTTTTTGATCAATCATGGTACCAAAAACGCAGAGGCTAATTAACAGTTGTGATAGAATAGAAGGAATAACACGATGGAAGGAATAAGTAATAGTAACTAAAGTGTATCAGAAACTGTTCTAGAGAACCATTTTTGGTTATTGAAGAAATAGTTATCAACTAGACTTATTCCTCATTGCCTTTAGCATTCTAAATCTCTTAGGCTAGTTCATAATCTCTGTGTGATAAGTTGTATATCCTTCTATGCTATTCTTTCATACCTGATCTCCTTTGTTTTTTAAAAATCTCAGGGAACAGGAAGCAAAGAAGGAGGCAACAATGCTTGATAAGAAATATACTCATTATCTTGCCCATGTAATTGTAATTGTAATTCCTAGAAGTTTATGTTAAGTATTTCACAAGTTTTATTTCTCGTAATTCTTAAGGAAACATTTGCTATAATTCTAATATTATTACCGTTTTAGTGTCAGGAAATATTGTAATTAAAGGCACTAAGTGGATGGCCCAAAGACACCCAGTGGGGAAGGAAATGAGTCAAAATTTCCAAAAGTAAGCAATAAAAAAGTAGGTAAAATCTTCTCCATTCCCTTACTCTCTCAATTCAACATTCATGTTGTCCAAGAAATAATAGCATAGCAATTATTGACCATGGTAATTGTTTTCTGTCACATTTTGTCTTCAATACAGTGTTGGTGACATTGGGTTATCATGCTCAGAGGTGAGCTCATAAATTGAGGTCTAAAGAGAGACAAATTTCTTCTGTTCCACAGTTCCAGTATACATTTTAAAAAGTACTAAAAGCCGGTAGCTGGTGGCTCACGCCTATAATCCTGGCTACAGAGGAAGCTGAGATCTGAGGATTGCGCTTCAAAGCCAGCCCAGGCTGGAAAGTCTGTGAGACTCTTATCTCCAATAAACCACTATGAAAGCAGAAGTGGCACTGTGGCTCAAGGGGTAGAGCACTCACCTTCAGCTGAAAGGCACAGGAACAGCGGCCAAGCCCAGAGATCATGCCGCATGATCAATAAAAAAAAAAGATTAAAACTTTTAAATACCATCACTTACTGTCTTTTTTTTTTTTTTTTTTTTTTTAGGTTTATTCAGTAGACCTGCTGGGACCAGGCAAGGTTGGCACTCCACGTGGCTGGGAAAGGCCTGGGAGGGAGAGAGAGCTGGGAAAGAGAGGAAAGAGCTAGAAAAGAGCAGAGAGAGCAGAGAGCTAGAAAAGAGCACAGAGAGAGCAAAGAGGAACAGAGAGAGCTAGAAAAAGAACAGCAAGAGAAAGAGAAAGAGAAAGAGAAAGAGAGAGAGAGAGAGAGAGAGAGAGAGAGAGAGAGAGTCACTTACTGTCTTTTAAGAGTCCAAAAATGAAATAAATTCACATATAATCACTCCAAAATGCTTTAAAAGCAGGAGATGATAAGCCTCCATGAACTAAATTTTCTTCTACTTTTTAAATTATTCTGAAAGCCTTGTGCTGGTTGGTCACACCTGTAATCCTGTCTACTGGGGTATCTGCTCAGGAACTGAGATCCGTGGATAACCGTTGGAAGCCAATCAGGACAAAAAATATTCATGAGATTATTTTTAAAAAATTACAATGGAATTCTATGCCTCCATCAGAAAGAATGACATCACCCATTTTGTTAGGAAATGGAAAGACTTGGAAAAAATTATATTAAGTGAATTAAGCCAGACCAAAGGAAGTGAAGTAAGCCAAGCCCAAAGAAACATAGGTCCCATGGTTTCCCTTATTTGCAATATCTAGTATATGTATGAGTCAAGCAGAAAAGGTCAGATAATGTGATGTTAGGAAAATGAACCCTTAGATATGTATTTAAATGTTTTTTTTCTTTAATGCATTTGTTTCTAATGCATTTATAAAATTATTTCTTTGTTGCTTTGTATGTCCCTCCCCCACAGTATAACCCCTGCTTTCACTATATTTGATGTCGGTATAATTTGTGTAGGAGAAGGGAAAAAACAAGTCGTTTAAGGATACAGGTGGACACGTTGCAACAATGAGAAGTACAAGTTGTCATGTCGAAAACGAACTTTACAACTTTGGTGGGGGGGTGAGGATGGGGTGGGGGGGCAGGGGGAGGCTGGAAAGGGATGTGAAGGGTAAACAAAGGAGGAGGCTGCAATGCTTGATAAGAAATGTGCTCATTGTCTTGCCCATGTAATTGTAACCCCTCTGTACAATATGTTCACAGTAAAAAAATAATAAAAATATTTTAAAAAATTAATGAACTAGCAAAGGGCCAAGAATGGAGATGTAGCTTATATAGTAGCTCATCAGTCTAGAGAGGAATGGCCTAGCGAGACCTTGGTGCACTGAATTCAAACTCTGAGAACGAAAATGCGCAGGCACGCACACACACACACATACACACACATTTATTCAAAATATCTTCATATCAGTGTTTTGCGTTAATTTCTTTGTTAACGATATTATATGGGTAAAATAGGGGAAATATTCTCTTCAATCCCAGAACATTTTTATATTTTTTATTGTAAAAGTACTCTATAGAGTGGTTACAGTTACATGAAAAAGGTAATGAGTACATTTTCTATCAAGCATTGTTACCTCCTCCTTTGTTTTCCCCCACGATCCCTTCCCTCCCACCTCCACAAGTACACTCCCCTCCCTTACCCTCCAAAACTGTAATGTTCATTTTTCAACATTCTGTTTTGTGTGTCACATTGTTGCAATGGGTCATACTGTATCCTTATTTAAGCATTTTGTTTTTTTCCCTTTCCATCCCCATGTTAGAGAAGTGTATATACAAGATGGAAGTGCAAAAACATCAGATACAGTTCAAACAGGGGTTTAACTGTGGGGGATGCACATATAAAAAATCACATCGTACATTATAAATATATTAGAAACCACAGGAAGAAATAAAAAAACCACTTGTGTCCTTATCATGGAGTTCATTTACCGTAACATCATCTTATCTAGTCATATGCACATGCTTTTGACCTTTTTTTTTTTAAATTGTGAAAATACCATACAGAGGAGTTACAATTACATGGAAAAGGTAATGTGTACATTTCTTATCAAGCATTGTTGCCTACTACTTTTTTTCTCCTTACCATACCTTCTTTGCTTATCCCAGACATACATTAGTTATTGCAAATAAGGGATACCATAGGACCTATGTTTCTTTTTTTTTTAGTTGTTAAAATGCCATATAGAGGGGTTACGATTACATGGGCGAGTTATTGAGTACATTTCATTTTTTTATTGTGAAAATACTGACAGAGGAGTTATAATTACATGGGCAAGATAACGAGTACATTTCTTATCAAGCATTGTTGCTCCTCTTTGTTTCCCGTTCCCATCCCTTCCCATACTCTTCCACTTCCCCCATCCGGTCCTCCTCCCCCCAAAGTTGTAAAGTTCATTTTTTGACATAAGGAGTTGTACATCTCATTGTTGCAATGGGTCCACTTGCTCCTTTGTTTCCCCTTCCCATCCCTGCCCATCTCCCACCCCCCACACCCACCAACCCCTCCCCCACCTCAGTCCCCTCCACTGTCCACATCCCTCAACCCCCGGCCAAAATTATTTTTTGACATAACGACTTGTTCATCTCATTGTTGCAATGGGTCCACCTGCATCCCTATTTAAACGATTTGTCTTTCCCTTCTACTCCACAAATTATACCAACATCAAATACCGTGAAAACAGGGGCTTTAGCTTGCAGGAGGAACATACAAAGCAACAAAGAAATCTTCTTATAAATATCTTAGAAACAATCGCAAGAAGAAAAACCATTTGAATCCTTATCTTGGGGTTCGTTTTGCCTAACATCAACTTATGTTTTCTGCTTGTAGCAGACACATACTAGTTATTGAAAATAAGGAAACCATGGGACCTATGTTTTTTGGGCCTGGCTTAATTTACTTAATATAATTTTTTCCAAGTCTTTCCATTTCCTAACAAACTGGGTGATGTCATTCTTTCTGATGGAGGCATAGAATTCCAGTACACACACACACACACACACACACACACACACACACACACACACACACACACACACACACATTCTCTTGGTCCATTCGTTTACTGTGGGGCATCGGGTTTGGTTATGAATCTTAGCTTTGTTAATTAATGCTGCAATGAACATAGTTTTGCTGGTAGTTTTAGTATGGTCTTGTTTGTGATCATTTGGGTGAATGCTCAAAATGGGATTGCTGGGTCTTAGGGGCGCTCTATGTAGTCTTTTGAGGAACCTCCAAACTACTTTCCAAAGTCTTCAAACAAGTTTAAACTCCTAACAACAAGGCATTAAGGTTCCCTTCTGTCCACATCCCATCCAGCATCTGTTCTTTCAAAAATCTGGAATGCTTCAGGAATTCGAGTGTCATCCTCAGTCAGGGGCTATTCTTCTCTTTATTGTTCCGATGTTAGTGTATGTGCTACTGAATTGAGCACAGAACAATTTTATATATAAAGTGTAATTGATTTTCTTAAACTAGACAATTCCACAAAAATTAAATTCAAAAGAATTGTTGTGAAATTTTAGAACCATGTATTTCTTACATAAGAATACATTTAAGTATAAAGTCAAGATTGACATGTCAAAAACAAAATAATTCCAGATATTTGTTGTTCAGCGGATGTATAGGAGGAGGAATTCAATTATTCTGTACAAGGAACCTGCCATTATGAACACTATAGAAAGTGTTAAGGTTTGTTAAAAGTTTTAATGTTTCAAATATGTTTAATTTTGGGAATTTGCTCATATATGCCAAAATTAAGACTATTTAGCACGTTGTAAAACTTTTACATAAAGCATTTAAGATTCATGGTAGCAGTCATATACTACTAAGTATGTACATTTCAGAGTTTATACAAACTTTACTAATGAGAAGTTGCAAAGTGTTTGTGTAAAGAAGCAGAGTGAAGATTTAAGATTAACTTTACAGTTTCTGTTAAAATTTAAGGGCTTCCTTACTTTATATGTTAGCGAGGAACAAACGATGGTATAAGCCATATACAAATGATGAGATGAACCACAAATAATAATCTTAGTGGGTAACTTTAAAGGCTACTCATAGCCTATAAAATTCTTGTTGAACATCATAGACGTAGGCAGTTTTAAATGTACAGCAATATGAGAAAATAATAAATCGAATATGTAGTACATTTCAAATACTAGAAACAGGTAATTGTTTTGTTTTTTATTTTATTAATCATTAATATTTATTTATTGGTTTTCCTTATTTGTAGCATTGCTTTCCTTATTGTAATATAATACAACTTTTTGTAAGTCATCATTAGGAAGTACTTTGAGAATGTTATTTGGATGGCCACACTGTTTTTTATAGGTATATGTGAATTTACAAAGAGCAAAATTAATAAGAACAAAACATTGATTAAAAATTTTATCAATTAGAATCTGAATCAGGAGTGTTGATAAATGTCCACACCTAAAATCTTAGCCCTACACTGAAGCACTAGTGTTACAATGTTGAGCACACAAAAGTGAGAGATTGTGTTTTGTTTTGTTTTTGTTTTGTTTTTGTTGGTTGTGGGGCTTGAACTGGGGGTCCTGGGTGCTGTCTCTCAGCACTTCAGCTCAATGCTAGTGCTACTACTTGAGTCACAGCACCTACTCCATCTTTTTCTGTCGTGACCGCCTCTTCCCACAAGGATGACGCGACAACAGGTTCTTCTTTCAGGCGGTTTATTCAGGACCTTTTACAACATCTTCTCTCCCGCTTCTTCTGCCCGCTTCTTCCTGCTTCTCTTTTCCTCCACCCCCGTGCTCCGGTTATAAGCCTCCTGGATGGCCAATCCCGAAGCACCAGGTGGCATATACCGATAGGGCTGCAAACACGGAAGCAAACTAGGAGCCAACTCATAGCCATATAAGGAGTTGTTTTTTACAGAGAGCACTCGTCACCGGGAAGACGGAAGGCGGGAGCCAGCGCCATCTTTGGTCGCAGCCGCGCCATGCAGCCGCGCCATTTTTGTGGCCATGCCTTACAGCCACGCCGTCTTTGGTCGCGGCTCCCGCAGCTCTCCACAGCTCCCCTTTTTTGTTTTATTAAGCAACAGGTAAGAGTAGAGGTTGGGCCTCTGTCTAAAACATTAATGAGAGGACCTTGCACTGGTCTTCGCCTGAGGGGCGCCTTCCCCAGTGATGACCAGGCCCGTCCGATGCCTTTTTTGCAGAGGTGCCATCTTGGGCATCAACCCACTTGCAACCCAACATGCTCTTCTTGGACTCACACCAGGGAGTGATTCCCAAGTGCAGTGCGTTTGCCTCGCACCCTGTGCTATTCCTTTAACCTGGCAAGCCACGCGTAGGGGGACTGTCCGGCCTTAATGACAGTGAAGGCCTGGAACACCATAGCCATACTCCTGCACTGCGAGCTCCTAATCCGGCAAATGCATCACAGGCACAGCAAGATCACCAATGCCAGGATACCAATAAGGGACCCCATTCCCGCCCACTCCTTCAAATGATCCACAGCTGTCAAACACTCCAGTCCAATTGCCTAAAAGATAAGGGCATCGGTCTCGGGAACACGGACAGGATCCCCCATCTCGGCACTGGTCTTACAGGCTGTATCGTTGTGAGGGCGATCAGAAGAATCATCACCCCTTGCATCTTGTGCTTCTTCTCCTTGGACCCTCCTAACTAGTCATTCAGGTACCCAAACCGGTTCCTGTTGGTCCTGTGGAAAAACACAAACAGAACCTCGTGCCCATGTTAGCACAGGATCAGGCCCGCGCCAGAGCCCTGTCAAAATATCTTTCCATTTTACCATTCCTTTTGTTAGACCTTGAGACTTGTTATGCCTGTCGCCGCAGACAGGCCTTGAGCATCCAAATTTAAAAAATTAATAGTGAATAAAGCAAGAGAAAGCCTTTCCTTAGGGGTACGGCCATGGCCAATTCCCCCTTTCTGTTTTTGTAAAGTCTCCTTTAGTGTGCGATGTGCACGTTCTATGATGCCTTGACCTTGAGGGTTATAGGGCAACCCATGAAGAAGTTGAACATCCATTGCTTTGCAAAAGGAGAAAAATTGATTTCCTGCATATGCAGGACCATTATCAGTTTTGAGCTGTTTTGGTTTGCCCCAAGCTGCCCACGCCTCTAGGCAGTGGGTAATAACCTGATGTGCCTTTTCTCCAGTCATAGGGGAGGCATATATAATGCCAGAGCATGTGTCTACAGAAACATGTACGAATTTCTGGCGTCCAAATTCAGGTACATGAGTAACATCCATTTGCCATATTTTAAGAGGCAAAAGGCCTCGAGGATTAACACCAACACTAGGTAAGTGGTGATAAATTGCACAATGAGGGCAATCTAAAACTATTTGTAGGGCATCCACAAGGGAAAGTCGAAATTGTTTTTGTAAAGCTTTTGAGTTAACATGAAAGTTATTATGAAAAGTTTTTGCTCTATCCAAATTTGAACTAAAAAAAATCCAATCTTGATGGGTATAGCAATCAACAATATCATTGCCTTCGCTTAAAGGGCCAGGCAGACCAGTATGGGTGCGAATATGTAAGGGATAGAAAGGGTGTTGTCGTTGCCAAAGCAATCGTTGTAAGTGACAAAACAAATATCCAACAGGAGAGGCCTGTTTTATTGGCCCTGCCGCCTCCAAGACTCTTAAAGCATTTATAACATAAGCAGAGTCTGAAATTAAATTAAAAGGAAAAGGACAGGTTTGAAACACTTTTACAACAATTTGTAGTTCCACTAATTGTGGAGCACCGGCTTGAAACTCGTGGCGGACTGGGTCATGGCCATCCACCATGTACACGCCGCATCCCGTTTTAGAGCCATCAGTAAAAATATTGCAAGCTCTAGCAAGGGGATTTAAGGAGGTAACTTTAGGAAAAACTAGGGGATGTTCTTTTAGAAAATTTAACAGGGGATGTTTTGGAAAATGGTTATCTATCTGTCCTTTAAAACTACATTGTAAGACTGCCCAATCATCTACAGTAGCACATAATGTTTGTACTTGATGATTAGTATATGGAACAATAATGAAGCATGGAGCATTGCCAAAATATTGGACGCACTGCTGAACCCCCTACAACGCCAGACTGGCTACCGCGGCAGGGTAATACTCAATGGATTTTGCCGGAGAAACTTTTGGGTAAATCCAAAGCAATGGGCCATCTTGCCATAAAAGCCCTGAAGGTTGAACACATGTAGGGAGAATACACAAAGTAATTGCCTCACCTTCCTTAACTCTTTTTTTTTTTTTTTTAAATTTTATTTTATTTTATTTGAGAACATACTGTACAGAGGGGTTACAATTACATGGGCAGGATAATGCATACATTTCTTACCAAGCATTGCAGCCTCCTCCTTTGTTTACCCTTCACCTCCCTTCCCAGCCTCCCCCCTCCCTCCCACCCAATCATACCCCCCCCACCAACATTGTAATGCTGGTTTTGACATGACATTTTGTACTTCTCATTGTTGCAACAGGTCCACCTGAATCCTTAAACGACTTGTTTGTCCCCATCTCCTCCACATGTTATACTGACATCAAATATAGTGAAAGCGGGGGTTACACTGTGGGGGAGGGACATACAAAGCAACAAAGAAATAATCTTATAAATGCGTTGGAAACACATGCATGAAAGAAACAAAAACATTAAAATACATATTTGAGGTTTCGTTTTCCTAACATCACATTATCTGACTTTTTCCGCTTGACTCATACCTATACTAGATATTGCAAATAAGGGAAACCATGGGACCTATGTTTCTTTGGGCCTGGCTTACTTCACTTAATATAATTTTTTCCAAGCCTTTCCATTTCCTAACAAATGGGGAAATGTCATTCTTTCTGATGGAGGCATAGAATTCCATTGTGTATATATACCACATCTTCTTGATCCATTCATCTACTGAGGGGCATCTGGGTTGGTTCCATGTCTTAGCTATGGTAAATAATGCTGCAATAAACATAGTTGTGCTGGTAGCTTTAGTGTGGCCTTGTTTGTGATCATTTGGGTAAATGCCCAAAAGTGGGATTGCTGGGTCATTGGGGAGCTCTATGTGGAGTCTTTTGAGGAACCTCCGTACTGCTTTCCAAAGTGGTTGAACAAGTTTACATTCCCACCAACAATGAAGTAAGGTTCCTTTCTGTCCACATCCCCTCCAGCATCTGTTGTTGTTAGAGTTCTTGATTTTTGCTGTTCTAACTGGAGTGAGGTGATATCTCAATGTTGTTTTGATTTGCATTTCTTTTATGGCTAGGGATGTTGAACATTTCTTCATGTGTCTATTGGCCATCCTTCTTTCTTCTTCAGAGAAGCTTCTCTTTAAGTCTTTCGCCCACTTACTTATTGGGCAGTTGTTTCTTTGAGGATTTGTTGTTGGGTGGTTTAATTTTTTGAGTTCCAAGTATATTTTAGATATGAGACCCTTGTCCGTTGTATGGCTAGTAAAGATCTTCTCCCAGTCCGTGGGCTTTCTATTGATCTTGCTAGCTATGTCATTTGCCCTGCAGAAGCTCTGCAACCTTATACAATCCCATTTGTCCAGCCTTTCTTTGATTTGTTGTATTTCCGGGTCTCTATTCAGAAAATTTCGGCCTGAGCCAAGGAGACCCAGGGTTTCTCCTATTCCATCCTGTAATGTTTTCAGAGTGTCTGCTTTGAGTTCAAGGTCTTTGATCCATTTGGAGTTGATTCTGGTGCAGGGTGATATATAAGGATCTAGCTTTAGTTTTCTACATGTAGTTAACCAGTTTTGCCAGCACTATTTACTGAAGAGGCTGTCTGTCTTCCATTCTATTGTTTTAGCTCCCTTACCTATCAAAATTCCACCCTCATTCTTCAAGGAAATAGAAGAGGCAATCCAAAAATTCATATGGAACAATAAAAGACCCCGAATAGCAAAAACGCTCCTCAACGGAAAGAACACTGCTGGAGGAATATCAATACCAAATTTCAAACTCTACTATAAAGCCATAGTAATCAAAACAGCTTGGTATTGGCATAAGAACAGACCTCAGGACCAATGGAATAGAATTGAAAACCCAGAAATGAACCTACAGACTTTAACTCTTTTTAAACATGCCCTTTGTAACTCATGCTCTACCTTTCGTAGTGAATCACCTGCCTCATCCGTAAGCTGTCTTGGAGAATCTAATGCAGATTCTCCTTGTAGCATGTTATATAAGGGCTTAAGTTCATAATTTGGCAGCTTTAAATAACATCGGATCTAATTAATGTTTCCCAATAACTTTTGATAATCATTCAGGGTTTTTAAATGATCCTTCCTCAATTCTACCTTTTGGGGTACAATATGAGATTTATGTATGGTAGCCCCTAAATATTCAACAACAGAGTGTTGTTGTACTTTCTCAGGGGCAATAAACAAGTTCATAGCATTTAACAGCTTGGTAAGTTCCTCCTAAGCTTTGTGTAGTAATTGCTCTGATTTAGAGCCCAACAAAATATCATCCATATAATGAATGTAGCGCACCTGGGGATATTTTTGTCTAAGCGCCTTAAGCGCCTCGGCCACAAATAACTGACACATGGTTGGACTGTTTGCCATGCTCTGGGGAAGTACTACCCATTCGTACCGTTTGTCCGGTTCCTCATGATTACAGGAAGGGAGGGTAAAAGCAAAACGTTCAGTGTCCCCAGCAAATATTGGAATAGAAAGAAACAATCCTTTATGTCAATGACTATAACAGGCCAATTTTCAGGTAGGGAAGAAAGAAGCGGTAAGCCCCTCTGAACTGGACCCATAATTTGCATTTGTGCATTGAGTGCACGCAAGTCATGTAGCAATCTCCACTTTCCAGATTTCCTTTTTATTACAAAAATAGGAGTATTCCAAGGAGAAACAGAAGGCTTAAGGTGCCCCAGTTCTACCTGTTCTTGTACTAGAGTTTGAGCAGCAGCAAGCTTTTCCGAGGACAGTGGCCACTGAGGCACCCATACTGGATCCCCTGTCTTCCAAACTATGGGAATGCCAGCCCCAGTGGCCGCTATGAAAAACCCAGTCACTGTTTGTCTAACTTTTGTTTTACTTGGATGGGCTCTTTATTGCCTCGTAGAAATTTCCCTAGGCCAAAGCCAGGATGATACCCCATGCGAGTCATCATATCTTGGGAAACAGCTGAATATTCATTGCTCAGAGTAAACCCCATCTCTTTTAACAGATCTCTTCCCCACAATGATACTGGCTGCTCTAGCACGTAAGGCTGAATAGTCCTGAGTGGCCTTCATCGTCCTTCCAGGAGAGTTGTCTTGCACTCATTTCAGCAGTTTTTGCGTATCCTAGGCCTTGTAATACTTGAGGAGAGGTCTGTATAGGCCAACCCAACAGCCAATCCTTTTTTGCAATTATACTTTTATCTGCCCCAGTATCTAGAAGACCTAATATCTTTTTATTGTCTATTTTTAGTTCTAGCACTGGTCTTTGGTCCAAATCAAGAGATATAAATGTCAGATCTACTCCTGTGGATCTGAAACCCTTTTCTGCCCTAGTCTGTTGCTGCGCTTCAAAATGCTCATGGAGGCTAGGTAAAATAAGCAGCTGTGCAATGCGGACACCAGGAGATATGGCAAAAATTCCTTTTGGTGACTCAACCATGATTTTAATATTTCCAGTATAATCAGGGTCTATTACTCCAGGGTGTATTTTAAGACCCCGTAGAGTAACAGATGACCTGCCCAAAAGCAACCCTACTGTTCCTGGTTCTAAGGGTCCTTTGAAATCTGTATCCACTAACTGAACGCCCATTTGGGGGGTTAGTATGAGTCTGTTGGTGGCGCGGAGGTCCAGTCCTGCGGAGCCCGCAGTGGCTCTCCGCGGTTCTGTGGGTGCCGTAATGTCGGCCACTGTTCCAGTTTTGATTGTCCTTGCTCCACTGCCCCATATATTTGTGGGCCCTGGGGATGAGGGCCCTGCTTCCCGTTTTTTGTCTGCTCTAGGGGTTGGCTGTTGATGTCCTTAAAGGATCTGCATTCATTTGCCCAATGCTTCCCCTTTTTGCAGCGCGGACAGAGTCCAGGCTGTCTTTGTGGTCCCAGGAGCTTGCTACCTCCCTCTCCTCTATGGGGACAATTACACTTCCTATGTCCATCTTCCCCACAGTGATAGCACGCCCCTGTCCTTCCTCCCTTTTTGTGTGTTAACTGCAAGACTGCAGTGGCTAATCCGGCATTGGTTAAAGGCCCTCCAAGTTCTCTGCAAATTTTCAACCAAGCCTCCAATTCCCGATTTTTGTAAGGGGTAATGGCAGACCTACACTCTTTAGTGGATTGCTCAAATACTAGTTGTTTAATTAGGGGCATGGCCGCATCAGGGTCCCCAAAGATTCTTCCTGCTGCCTCAACCATCCTTGCTACAAAGTCCGAGAAGGGTTCAGTAGACGCCTGTATGATTTTTGTTAAGTTCCCACTTACTTCGCCTTTATTAGGCAAGGCTTTCCATGCTTTAATCCCTATCTTGTTAATCTGTTGATATACTTCTACTGGATATCCTATCTGTTGGTTGGCAAACCTTCCTATACCTAGAAGCATGTCTCTATCCCAAGCAGAATTGCCAGCAGCTTGGTTTGCTGCGGCTTCTTCATTTGCAAATTCAACTAAATAAGCTTTCCAATCCAAGTGTTGTCCAGGGCTCAAGCAGGATTTCACGAGACTAGCCCAGTCTCCGGGGGTCATACAATGCCTTTCTAATGCCTCGACTTGTCCAACAGTAAAGGATGCAGTTACTCCGTACGTACGGACGGACTCAGCTAGAGACTTAATCACCTTGAAGTCTAAAAGCTCATGGTATCTCTGCTGATTAGCATCCACAAATACTGGAAAAGTCTGGGGTAACTCACTTCGTGCCTCTCTCCATGCCCCTGGGTTGAAGGACCAGCCCAAGACCTTGAAACCTTCACTATAAGGAGGAGAAACTGTCGGTGTTCTGGGGCATCTGGAAGTCCCACAGCAGCACCCTCTATCTTTCCCTAACTCCTTTTCCTCTTCTTTTCCTTTATCTGATATCTTTGTCCTTTCAATTTGTTCTGTGATTGCTTGAACCTACTCGAAGTCAGATTCCTCAAGGGAATCGAGCTCTGTAAAATCGGGGTGTAATTTTGACCTTGGCCTTTTTGCAGTGCCGCTAGCAACACTGCCTCTCTCTGATCGTTCTTCCTGCAGTCTCTCTAAAGCTGCTTGCCCAATCTCCACTACCTCTCTGCAGCGCTGATCCTCCAGGCAACTTCTCACTAACCTCCAAATTGGTCTTACCCCACTCTTAAGTGTTCCTTGTTCATAAGCAAAATCTAAGTCCTCTCCCAACTTCTCCCATGAGGCTACCGTGAGGCTCCCTGAGACCGCAAACCATGGAGCAACAGAATCACATTCATTTAAAAATCTTTCTAGGGTACCTGTCTTTAACTTTAACCTTTTTGAGTATAACAGCTCCTTAAGAGCCAGCAAAATTGGGTGTGAAGAGGAAGCGCCCATGTTTCTCAAATAATCTTTTACTTTAGCTTTTAGCTAATAAATACACTAGCCCCGGATTGCCGCTCTCACTTTGTCTACAGAGAAGAGCAAAAAATCCCTCCCGCTTTTATCGCGGATCCCCTCTTACCCGGGGACTTACCGGTGCACCCCCTGACCGCTGAAAGTTCTGAATCCCATCGAGCCCCATGTTGGGCGCCACTTGTTGCGACCGCCTCGACCCGCAAGGATGACGCGACAACAGGTTCTTCTTTCAGGCGGTTTATTCAGGACCTTTTACAACATCTTCTCTCCCGCTTCTTCTGCCCGCTTCTTCCTGCTTCTCTTTTCCTCCACCCCCGTGCTCCGGTTATAAGCCTCCTGAATGGCCAATCCCGAAGCGCCACGTGGCATATACCGATAGGGCTGCAAACACGGAAGCAAAATAGGAGCCAACTCATAGCCATATAAGGAGTTGTTTTTTACAGAGAGCACTCGTCACCGGGAAGGCGGAAGGCGGGAGCCAAAGCCATCTTTGGTTGCAGCCGCGCCATGTGGCCGCGCCATTTTTGCGGCCGCGCCTTACGGCCGCGCCGTCTTTGGTCGCGGCTCCCGCAGCTCTCCACATTTTTCTGCTTATTTGGTGCTGAGGAATCAAACCCAGGACCTCATGCATGCAAGGCAAGCACTCTACACTGAACCAACCTCCCAGCACCTGAGAGACTGTATTTTAAAAAATCATCTAAACAACATTTACTTTCTGTTTGGGGTTATATAATGAAATAAAGAATATCTTTTTATATTTTTGAATGGTCATACTTCTAAATTTATATTAAATTCAGCCACTTTATCCTTTTCAAAGTCATGTAATATCTCTGAGAGTTTGCTTCTGTAAAGATTGTTTTTGCATTGATTATTTATTCTGAGTCATTTTTATTTTTTATCAAAATCATGTTATATTGTATGGTTTTTCGTGGTTTTTTTTTAAGTGTGAAAATACCAGAGAGAGGGGTTACAATTACATGGGCAAGGTAATGAGTACATTTCTTATCAAGCATTGTTGCATACTCCTTTGTTTCCCCTTACTATCCCTTCTCATCTCACCTCTCTTACATCCTGTTTCCCCCTCTGCCTTTCCCCCACCCAAAGTTGTAAAATTCGTTTTTCGAGATAATGTCTTGTATAGCTCATTGTTGCAATGAGTCCACCTGAATCCATATTTAAAAAAATTTTTCCCTTCCGCTCCACAAATTATACCAACTTCAAATACAGTGAAAACAGGTGTTATACCATGCAGAAGGGACATACAAAGTAACAAAGAAGTCATCTTATAAATATGTTAGAAATAATTACAGAAAAGAAAAAAAATTTGAATTCTTATCTTGGGGTTCATTTCACCTAACATCAACTTATCTAACAATTTCTTAATGTCTCAGACATACACTTGTAATTGCTAATAAGGGAAACCATGGGACCTATGTTTCTTGGGCCTGGCTTACTTTCATTTAATATAATTTTTTTCAAAGTTTTCCATTTTCTAACAAATGGGGCAATATCATTCTTTCAGATAGAGACAGAGAATTCCATTGTGTATATATACAACATTTTCTTGATCCATTCATCTACTGAGGGACATCTGGGTTGGTTCCATATCTTAGCTATGGTAATGCTGCAATAAAAATATCTGTGTGGTAGCTTTAGTATGGTCTTGTTTGTGATCATTTAGGCAAATGCCCAAAAGTGGGATTGCTGGGTCATAGGGAAGCTCTATGTGGAGTCTTTGGAGGAACCTCCATACAACTTTCCAAAGTGGTTGAACATGATTACACTCTCACTAACAATGAAGTAAGGTTCCCTTCTGTCGACATCCCCTCCAGCATCTGTTGTTATTAGAGTTCTTGATTATAGCCATTCTAACTTGGGTGAGTTGATATCTCAATGTTGATTGATTTGCATTTCTTTTATGGCTAGGGTGGTTGAGCATTTCTGCATGTCTTTATTGGTCACCCTCCTTTCCTCTTCAGAGAAGTTTCTCTTTATGTCTTTAGCCCACTTATTTATTGGGCAGTATTTTCTTTGAATATTTGTTGTTGGAGGATTTAATTTTTTGATTTCCAGATCAGTTTTAGATATGAAACCCTAGTCGGTTTTATGTCTAGTTAAGATCCTCTCCGATTCCGTGGGCTTTCTATTGATCCTGCTAGCTATGTCCTTTACCATGTAGAAGCTCTGCAATTGCATGCAATCTCATTTGTCCAAACTTTCATTTGTTGTGCTTTTGCGTTTCTTTTCAGAAAATTTCAGCCTTTGTCAAGGAGACCTAGGGTTTCTCATATTCCATCCTGTAATGTTTTCAGAATATCTGCTTTGACTCCGAGGTCTTTGATCCATTTGGAGTTGATTCTGGTACAGGGTGATATATAAGGATCTAGCCTTAATTTTCTACAAGTGATTAACCAATATTGCCAGTACCATTTACTGAACAGCCTTTCTTTGATTTTATCTTTTTAGATCCTTTATCAAATATTAGATGATTATGGGTCTGTAGGTTCATTTCTGGGTTTTCAATTCTATTCCATTGTTCCTGAGGTCTTTTCTTGTGCCAGTACAAAACTGTTTTAATTACTATGGCTTTGTAGTAGAGTTTGAAATTTGGTATTGATATTCCTCCAACACTGTTCTTTCTGTTAAGGATCACTGTTTTCAATTGGGGGTCTTTTCTTGTTCCATATGAATTTTCGGATTGCCTCTTCTATTTCCTTGAAGAATGCGGTTGGAATATTGATAGGTGTGGCATTGTACTTGTAGATAGTCTTGGGAAATATTGCCATTTTCACAAGGTTCATCCTTCCTATCGAGGGGCATGGGAGGTTTTGCCACTCTAAGTTCTCTTTTGATTTCCTTTTTCAGATTTTTAAAGGTTTCATCATAAATGTCCTTCACTTCTTTGGTTAAGTTAATTCCTAGGTATTTCATTTTTTGTGGGGCTATTACAAATGGAAAACCTTTCTTGATTTGAGCCACACTTTTCTCATTGTTGGCATACAGAAAAACCATTAATTTTTGAGGGTTAATTTTATACCCTGCTATTTTGCCAGTTTTTATTCAGCTTGAATAATTTGGGAGTGGAGTCCATGGGATTCTTTAAGTACAAGATCATTTTATCTGCAAAGATGGAGAATTTTACTTCTTCTTTCCCTATTTGGATCCCTTTTATATTGGCATATTGTCTTATTTCTGTAGCTAGGCATTCTAATACTAAATTGAAGAGAAGTTGAGAGAGTGGACATTCTTGTCTCATTCCCGAGTTAAGAGGATAGCTTTAGTTTTTCACCATTAATTATAATGCTGGCTGTAGGTTTTCCATATACAGCTTTTATTGTATTGAGGAATGTTCTATGGATTCCTAATTTTTCCAGAACCTCCATCATAAAGGGGTGTTGTATCTGGTCCAATGCTTTTTCTGCATCTGTTGAGATAACCATGTGGTTTTAATCCTTGTTCATGTTGATGTGATAAATTATATTATTTGATTTGTGTATATTGAACCAGGTTTGCATCCCTGAAATAAATCCTGTATGATATTGGTGTATGATTTTTTGGATGAATTGTTGAAGTCAATTGGCCAAACTTTTGTTGAAAAGTTTTGTATCAATGTTCATCAAAGAAATGGGTCTATAGTTCTCTTTCTTTGATGATTCCCTGCCTGGTTTTGGAATGAAGGTTATGATGGCTTCGTAGAATGAGTTTGGTAGAGAACTTTCTCTTTCAATTTCATTTAAGAGTTGGAGGAGTATTGGTGTGAGCTCTGTTTTGAAGGTTTTGTACAATTCCGCTGTAAATTCATCAGGTCCTGGGATTTTCTTAGATGGGAGGTCTCTTATTGCTGTGTCTATTTCAACACTTGATATAGGCCTCTTACTATGCTTTAACTCATGTTGGTTTAGTATTTGCATGTTGATAATTGCTAGCAAAAGGTCCATTTCTGCCACGTTTTCAAACTTACTAGCATAAAGTTTTGAAAATATTCCCTTACAATGTTCAGAATCTTGGTTGTTTCTGTGGTGATGTTTCCATTCTCACATCTGAGTTTATTTGGGTGTGTTCCTTCTTTTTCTGATAAGATTTTCTAAGGGTCTGTCCATTTTGTTAATTTTTTCATAGAACCAACTCTTTGTTTTGTTGATTCTTTCTGTTTTTTTTGTTTATTCTAATTCGTTTAACTCTGATTTAATGTTAATTATTTCTTTCAATCTATTGAATTGGAGTTTATCTTGCTGCTCTTTGTCAAGGTGGTTCAGATGTCTCATTAAATGGTTGGTTTCAGATCTCTCTAATTTGTTGGTGTAGGAACGGAGAGCTATAAACTTGCCTCTGAGTACTGCCTTTGCAGTGTCCCAGAGGGGCTGGTAATTTGTGTGTTCATTTTTGTTGAATATCATGGACATTTGAATTTCCTTTCTAATCTCTTCCGTGACCCCCTGTTTATTCAACAGTGTGTTGTTCAGCCTCCATGTGTTACAAGACTTTTTCGGTGGCTTTTGGTGTTGAGTTCTAATTTTATTCCCTTGTGGTCTGAGAGAATGCAAGGTTTAACTTCAGTGTTTCTGAATTTGGACAAGTTTGCTTTGTGACCTAAAATGTGATCTCTTTTGGAAAATGTTCCATGTGCTGCAGAGTAAAACGTGTATTCTGATGCTACTTGGTGAAATATTCATTCAATAGATGTCTGTTAAATCTAGTTGATCTATGCAGTTGTTTAGATCTGTGGTTTCTCTGTTGATTTTTTGCCGATTTCATCTATATAGTGGGGATAGTGGTGTGTTAAAATCCTCAACAATTAATGTCTTTGGATTTATGTGAGATCTGAGGGAAAATAGTGTTTCTTGGATAAATTTGGGTGCTCCATTGTTTGGCGATTCCATATTTAGAATTGTAATATCCTCCTTAAGTAGAGAACCCATAAGTCGTATGTAGCCACCTTCTTTAACTCTTTACACTAATTTTAATTTGAAGCATATTTTACCTGATATTATTATTGCAACTCCTTCCTGTTTATGGCAGCCGTTTGCTTGGTAGATTTTGTTCTAGCCTTTCATTATCAAAATGTGTTTGTTTTTATGGGCAAGGTGTGACTCCAAAAGGCAAGAGATAGAATTATCTTGCTTTTAAATCAAACTAGACAGACTATTTCGCTAAATTGGAGCTTTAAGTCCATTAATGCTGAGAGGTAGGACTGAGAGGTGTTTGGTAGCTCCTGCCATGCTATCCACCTCCGTGGGGGCTATGGAAACTTGGTTCTTCCTATGGTTCTTGGATTCTCAGTTTGGGTGTGGTTTCTTAGCCATTATTGTCGTCTTGTTGGTTTTCTATGTGTAGGACATCTTTAAGTATTTTTTGTAGGGCTGGTTTGGTAGAGATATATTTTTCACTTTTTCTTTGCTATGGAAGGTTTTTATTTGACCTTCGGTTATGAAGGAGAGTTTAGCTGGGTACAGTATTCTTGGTTGAAAATTGTCTTTAGGGCATGGCATACAGCCTTCCAGGCTCTTCTTGCTTTAATTATCTCTGTTGAAAAATATGAGATGATTCTAATTCGTTTTCCTTTATAGGTGATTGATCTTTTCTCCTTGACAACTTTTAGGAACTTATTCTTGGTCTGAATTGATCCTTGTGTGGATTATAATGTGACAATGGGAATTGCTGTTCTGGTCTGGTCTATTTGGGGTTCTATAATCATCTTGTATCTGAATAGGCCTATCTTTTTGTATGTTTGAGAAGTTCTCTGCTAGGATCCTGTTAAAGAAATTTCCTAGACAATTAATGTCTCTAGGTGCTCCTCTACACCAATTGTCCTCAGAGTAGGCCTTCTGATTGTCTATTCCAAATGTTGAATAGATCTATCATGTTTCTTTGATTTGTCTTGGATAGTTGTATGTTCTTTTTAATACCTAAGCTCTCTTCAATTCCTGAGATTCGATCTACTGCATGGTCTAACCTACTGTTAAGTCTTTATACTTGGTTTTTTATTTCTTTTCCTTATAATTGGTCAGCTTTGTAGGCTTCAGATTCTTTGTTGGAGCTTTGTTTTAGATCCTGTGTGAACTTCTTTACTTCCTTAATTTGGTGTTTTCAAATCACTTAGTTGATTGGTTATGGTTTACTTGGACTCCCATTCTTGCTGTCGGGCTCCATTCAGCATTCCCTTTGTGGTCTCTCTGAATTCTTTCAGATGTCTGTTTATGGATTCCATGAATGCCTCTATTGATCTTTGTCTATTCTCATACTACTGTCACAATTCCTGTGTTACTCTTTGATTAGCTTCCTCAAGTTAATGCAATTCCTGTAGTTCTCTTTGACTTTTCTCAGCCTGCTCACGCAATTCCTGTGTCTCTCTTCATCTGTTCTCTGCCTGCTCACACAATTCCTTTTTCTTTGACTGTTCTCAGGCTGCTCACGCAATTCCTTTATTTCTCTTTGTTCCCAACCTGTTCACGCAATTACTGTATCAATCTTTGAGTAGTTTCCTCACAGTCATGAGATTCCTGTTGTTTGGTTTGCCTCCTCTCTCTTCCTATCACGTGCAAACTGAGTCTTTGCAAGCTTTCAGTCTTTTCATTCACCACGTTTACCAGTAGTGTTTTTAGTTCTTTGCGGGAACTCTCCTCTGGATTATTCATTAACTGTTCTGTCACTGGATTATCATGAATGAGAGTTGAGATACCCACACTTGCCATTTTTCTCCAGTTTTCCGGCTTGTTCTGCACACTTGATATGAAAGTGACACCAATTTTTTGCTAAAACACTATTTTAACGCAAGCATCAACCAAAGTCCTGTAGTAGCACAGTCAAAATGGCTGTAGATACAACCTAGTTCAACAGATACAATCTATTCAACATCAAACAACTATGCATTAATGGGCTAAGAACAGCAAAGACGAATTTTTCAAATCAGAAAGTATTATTTTTAGGGAGAAATGTGGGGAAAATAGGATTAGAAGTATGTGGAGAGGTTAAAGTATGTTTAACCAAGTCCTAATCTCAGAGAGGGAAAGGGATTGGACAGAATGACAGGAAAGAAATTAAAAAGAAGAAAATCAAAAATGGAAAAAGAAAAATGAAAATTTAAAAAGTGAAACACTTAAAAATTATGTGACTTTAAAAAGTGATATTGAGAGAAGTAAAGGATAGGATGATAGGAGTGGGATGATAGAAAGGAGACATGAAAAACTAAAAAATAAAAATTCTTAAAAGTATTTACTTGAAAATTATATGTTATAAAGATATTATGTTTCTATTAAAATGTTAAGCCTGTTTCTGGGGGTTTAGCCTAGAGGAAGGGCACCTGCCCAGCGCGTGCAAGGCCCTGTGTTCAGTGCTCAGCCCTGGGGAAAAAAAAAGACAAAAAAAAGTTAAGCCTAAAAGTTTGTGAATTTAAAAAGGACCAAAAGGTCAATAGCGACTTTTTAAAAAAGCATACACACACACACACACACACACACACACACACACACACACACACACACGCACACACACACGCACACACACACACACCTAAAATAAAAATTAGAAGAAGAATAAAATGATTAATAGAAAACAATTTAAAAAATTTAAAAATGGTACCAAAAAGAGTTCTTTAATTTTTTGGGGGGAGAGGGCTGTGGAATGGGAAGATCCTGTGTCTCCACTTTGTCTGTAACCAGTCTCTTCGTGGAGTGTCTGGTCTGCTTGTGGTGTTTGGTTTTCCTGTGGCTTGATTGATTTCTTACATCAGTTTGTTTGAGCAGTCAAGAAAATGCTCCGTTTTATCAAGGATTTTGTGATCCTCCTTCAGGCTAGTTCAGTGGAAGGGAGATCTGCTTTGAGTATCACGAAAGAGAAAGATGGCTGTTTCCTCTAGTTTGGAGATGCTGTGATGAGGCTAAGTTCTGTTTAGGTTTGAGGCATTTCAGCAAACAGTATCTTTTCCCTGAGGGGCTAGCTCCTGAGACACTCCCAGATCCCAGGCTAGAGCCAATCTTAAGATTTATATTTACTGAATTTCAATTGATTGTCTAGGCTGCTGTAGGTAGGGGCAGCCTCTGGTTCTGTTAACCCACTGAAGATAGTCATTCCTCTGGGGGGGGGCAGAACTCTCTCTGCTTGGGCTAGGTGACTTTCTCCTGAGTGGATCTGAGCCTGGAAGGTCAGGTCAGACTCCTGTGACCTGCTAAATGACTCTTTTGTTTTCTTCCACGGCCTGAGTTGGAGCTAGTTGCTCACCCTGGCCATTCTCAGTATCAAGGATGATGTATGGTGTGGGGGAGGGGCAGCCTTCCCTCCTCTGCTCCATGAGAAGGAGTGAGGATGTCAGGATTCTACTCAGACAGGAGTCTTTGTTCCTGGGTATCACTGGTCTGTGATCTGCAGGATGAATTTATCTGCTCCTTGTCAGTTCTTGTTGGTGTTGAGTAGAATCCTCTCACCGACTGCATATGGCGCTTTTGTCCTGGATTCTCTGTTGTAGATATGATGGCTATGGGTGGCGTAGCTGCTGCCACAACCGTGGCTACTGGCAAGTGGTCAGATCTGTCTTCTTGCCTGGATCTTCCCTCTCTAGCCAAACAATGTGTACAGTGATGGCACACTTGGTGTGATTATCTAGGCTAGTACTGTTCACTGGAACACTAATGCTGCTTTATATGTGAGGGTTTGTTTAGCCTCCAGGTTCTCTTCTACCATCTTCCTCCTACCTCCATGAAACTCTTTATATTTTATGTTGATTGGTTATTATACAACAATTACTTTCAAATGTACATGTAGATTCTAAAGATAGCCATATGAATATTCTCATGCAGCTCTTATTTATCTGTTATGTACTTTCAGTATTATGATATTTCTCTCTCTCTTATACTCTCTCTCATTTCTTCACTTTCTCTTTCATGCTTCATGTCTGCTACTTAGAGTTTCTGGTGGTCTACTATTATCCTTCAGGATCCACTGGTTTGTGGGAACATGATAAAGACAATCAGTTACCCTTGACTTATTTAAGAGTTACAACAGTGATGTGATATTATTTGCCATTCTAAATGGTAAAACAACAGATCTAGGAATTCCTTTTCACTTTTTTTACTATTATAAATTTTATCTCCCTAAGAATCATTGGGATGGATAAGATAATTTTAACCTGTGACCTAAAAGTACTTTTTCTTTTACAAACAACCTTTTTCTTTGAGTATCAGTGAGTAACTACATGTAATGAAACAAAGCTATCCTATGGAAAGTAGACTGAAGTTGTTCATAGGGATGAAAAACAAGATAATGGGGAAGTGAGTACAAAGGATACCCATCATAGAGCACAGATCCTCAGAGTAGTTTACTATGTACACTGTGAGAATGACAATGTGTTAGGAACTATAGATTAAATCACTGAACACTTGATATATATGCAAATATATTTATAAACTTATATTTGTTTATATATGCATATATGTATGTGCCCTTATATATGTACACATGTATGTTACTATACTCACAAATACACACATACATATACCCATGTATAACTGCACACATGGAGAAAGACACATAGTTACAGTCAACACAAGTTACACTAGTTGTTGAATATGCCTTAGACAGAATGCTTGGAACCAAATATGTTGTGGATGTGTTTGTCTCTAAGAGTTCTTTTACCACTCCTCTTACCTATTAAAACTGCTACGTTTTAAGACATGAGATTCGACTTGCAAAATGCAGTACAAGTGATAGCAAGTCATTCGGAAATCTCAGTAATAAAGGTCATATGGTGTCTCCCTGCTCCCCCCGGAATGCTTGCTCTTGTAGACACTCTCAACAACCAAAGTAGCAGGAGAATATCCTATCAGTGTATATACTATCAGAGGGCATTGGAGGGAGGATTTGGGTGATGTGAAGGGAAGGGTTGGTAGGGGAAAAACAAAGGATTGGGTAACAATGCTCAATAAGAAATGTACTCATTACCTTCCTTATGTAACTGTAACCCCTGTGTACAGTGTCTTTTCAATAAAAATATATATTAAAAAGATACAAGGAAAACTTCTGTACTTATGGGAAGTTGTATTTATCACTCAATATCAGTAAGGTATTGGTTTTAGGACCACAGGCATATTAAAATTTTGGATCCTCAAATATTTTACTTGAACACAGTATATTATTTACATTAGAATGTGTCTACAACTTAGCTCAGTGTAATTGCTATGAAACGTTTTACTACATTTTATGTTTGAAATGGAAAATAAATGTACTTGCACTATCAACAGAAACATTTTTTTTCAATTTTTTTTGTCTTTTTGTCTGCATTTTGTGGATGGAATTGGGAGAACAGTTTTGAAAAGCTCAAATTTCATCACCAAGAGCTGTCTGCAAAATGTAAAAGGATCTAATACAGCATCTTGAATAATATGGAACTCCAAGGAGAAGTACTTGAATTGAGACATTATCAGAAACTAATTATGCAAGGAATTTTTAGAAGCGCAGCTGCTAGATTTCTAATGGAGAGCTTTCATAACCCTTTCTGAAACACTAGTCAGAACCTCATTGAAGTGTAGATGATTTTCCTTCACCTTTCTGTCAAGCTCAGTCATTATCAATCAACATACAGCTAATATTGAATAATCCTCTAATAACAAAATGTTGATGGAATGTCCATCCAGTTTAGGTTAAGAGCGTTAACCTAGTAATGAACTAGATGGTAAGCAAATCTGAAACAGTTATAGGCTACAAGGGTTCAAGAAAAGGTAGGATCAATGGATACTACAGTATTTTTCCTGATAAGAGAATTTGAGGGCAAGTTATTTTATAATGGTTCATGTTAGGGAACAAGAAAACTTCAGAGGAAGAGTCAGAAAATTTGTGGGAATCAGGGCCATCTGAAACTCATTTCCAGAGTGCAACCTGATTAAAACTAGAATATTTTTCTTAAACATTAGAATTGGACTATCATTAGGGTGAAAGTTAGGTTTCAGTTGCAGCTGTGGTTAGTGTTAGCATTAGGGCAATGGAAAGTTTAGGGTCAAACTGAAACTATCTTTGAATAACAAGTCATGTTAGAATTAGGATGAATGTAAAATAGGAAACTGCTAATTATATTAAGATTAGGATATGGTTAGTGTGAGGGTTAGTCTCAATATTCCAGTTAAGTTTAGAGTTACAAAAATGGCAAGATAATGAGTAAAACTACAAATTATTTTTAGAGAGATGAGTTGAATCAAAGTTAGGATGAATAGATCTAATATATTTTTATGGCTTTTAGAATCCAAAGGCTATTAGTTCTATGGTTAGGGTTACTGTTCTAGTTCAGGTTAGACATAGGCTTAGATAAGGGTAAGCTATAAGATAAAACTGAGTTTTCTGCTAACATTTTCAAGTAAAATAAGTGTGAAATTTAACAAAAATTACAGAGTTTTCCTAATTATACTATTCAGGGATCAATAGGGTTAAATTTAGAGTTAGGTTTCTAATAAGGTTTAGATACATAGTTAGGGTTAGGAACTAGAGCATAATTTAAGTAAACCTGCAACTTCTTTTTGGGGATAGAGGAGTTCAGTAAAACTTAAGAACAGTGGAAACTATGATAGCTTTCATGATATGAAGATTTGAGGTTAATATTCATAATAGGGAATGATTTCAGAGTCCAAGTCAGGGAATCTGTAGGATTTGGAGAAAAGTGCAAATAAATCATGTCAAAGACCATGAGTATCTGTTAGGATATATTTTCCATTAATTTTAGGATTGGGTTACTATTATCATCAAGGTTATCTTAGGGTTCTGACCAGGATTAGAGTTAGGATTATGGAAATGGAAGGTTGAGAACTTGAGTGACTTACTTCCTTTGTGTCTGTATATGCACTATTCTAAGGCTTGGACTCAAGGTTTGGGTTCTATCCCTGAACATTTTGCTGTAGGCTAGCATTCTACCACTTGAGCCATGATTCCACTTCCAGATTTCTTTGGCAGTGAATTGGAGATGAGAGTCTCACAGATTTTCCTATCCAAGCTGACATTGAACTGAGATCCCATGATCTCTGCCTTCTGATTAATGGTAGGGTTAAACTCATGAGCTACCAGTGCCATGGAAAATGCCTGACTTTTATTGATTGTTTTTACTTTTGTTCAAGATCAACATTGAATGCAATATTTGATAGCATTGTTCACTAGGTAACAAGCTGCCACTTGAGCCTCATCTCCAAAAATGATTTTCTTAAATAGCTGAAAATCATTAAATTTTCTTCAGTTGATATGAATCATTAGTGCTGTTCTAAAACTTATCCTAAGTATATATAGACCCTAGAGGTGATCTGAGCAGATTCTCATGGTTGGCTTCTAATTGCATAATATTTTAAGGATATAATTTTTAATTATTATTTTAAGTAGCAAAGGAGTTATTAAACAAAGCAGTTTCTGAGTACAATATACCTTGATCAATGCCAACCCTTTCAACATTCTCATCCTTCCTCTATGCACCTCTTCCTTCACTCTTCTCAATTTTGTAGGATATTTACTGGATTACCCTCTGCACTTCCCCCCTTTTCTCCTGGTCATTCTTGTACTTTTCCCCCTTCAGCCCTGTTTTGACTAGCCACTTACATATGATGGAGCAACTCTACTCCTAGGCATTTACCTGAAAGATCACAAACCAGGATATAGTAAATATTTCAGCACAACCATGCTTACTGAATCAGCCCAGATAACCCTCAAGAGAGAAATGATTCAAGAAAATGTAATGCACACACACACACACACACACACACACACACACACACACACACACACACACACAGGAAGTCCTACTTACCCATCAGAAAGAGTATTGTACCCTTTGTATCTCTCATTTCTCATTTCTTCTGATTGGTATCCAATTGTCGTACTGTCCCTGTACTGCACTAAGTGACACATGCAAACTGATGTAAAAGATTTTCAGAGATTTGGCTAGCCATAGATTCCTAAATATGAGTTCTATGCTCATTCTCTTTGTTTATTCATGCCTTTGAGTAGTGATTGCACAGTTTCATTTGTACCATTTGCTATACAGAAAAGAGATGAACGCACATACATGGATATACATACATACATGGATATATGCACGCATATGGGTATATATTAAATACTTGAATTCATTTTATGTTTTTGAGAATTACGGAGCTAACAAAAATCACATGCATTTTACTTCTTAGTCAATTCTTTCAAAGCATAAATAACTTTGTCTCCTTTGAATACATAATTTTAAAGAGAATATCACCATCTCTAATCTTTCAGTGGCCTTGAAATTAGATGTTCTAATGGGAAAAAGTTATTTAGCCAGTCCCAAATTGTGCCTTTTCCAAGTTATCAGATATTCAGTCTAACACATGCCCAAATAATAGAGAATGGGAACAGGTCTATATTGAGCACTCACAGTAGACAGCTCTCTGGACTTTCTCAGGAAGAGCTTTCTGCCATTGTGGGATGGGTAGGGATGGATAATATACAAACAGATACCATAGATTGGAAGTATCGTGCTAAATTGACACCTGAGATATTGGATGTTTTATCTGCATAGTATTGGTTTTCATGAGTGAGTTAATCAGATTCTTTACATGATGTTACTAGACTGTGGAATGCAGGTTTATTGCATTTACGTTGTATAACATGTTTTGAAATGTGGTATAAATCGTTTATCTTTTTTCTTGATATGGAATACTCCTAGTTGTCAATAGTGAGGAAATGCCCTGGAACTTTGTAACTTGAAGTCTTATGTTGCCATGTGTCATATTCTATGTTCCTTTTACAGAGTTGGTAAAAAATTATATGTAATTTATTTTATTTTATTTTTTTTGGGTCCGGTCGTGGGGCCTGAACTCTTGGCCTTGGTACTGTCCCTCAGCTCTTCAGCTCAAAGCTGGTACTCTACCACTTGAGCCACAGCGCCACTTCTGGCTTTTTTTCTGCTTATGTGGTGCTGAGGAATCGAACCCAGGGCCTTAAGCATGCAAGGCGAGCGCTCTACCACTGAGCCAACTTCCCAGCCCTGTAATTTATTTTTTATTTTTATTTATTATCTACTACAGAATTTGAACTCAGAGGGTGGGCACTGCTCCTGAGGTCTTTTGCTCAAGGTTAGCTCTCTACAACTTCGAGCCACAGTATCAATTTTAGTTTTCAGTGATTAATTGGTGATAAGCGTCCCACAGGGACTTTTCTCAACCTGGCTTTGAACTGTGATCCTCATATACCAGCCTCCAGATTAGCCAATATCACAGGCATGAGCTACCTCCACCCGGTTATACGTAATTTAAACTGTAGTTTTCTGAAGTCTTTCATCCTACACTGAATATTTTTTCTTACGAGCTTTCTAATAAATATGTAATCTATTCAATTTTGAAAAGTACTGTGTACCTCCCACTTATTTCTGGCATTTCTGAAATCCAAGTTTCTCTGTGTGTCAGGGTGCATACTTTTGCCTGTAACAAGTATTATTGTTGAACACATAACATCTGGCTACTTACAGAACAAAGGATGTGAAGCTAGAATAACAGATAAAGAACTTCCAGGACAATTCAAAGACAACTCATGTACTCTCTCTGTAGGTGAATAGGCAGCATAGAAAAGAAATTCTTATATTTGAAAGTGATTGTGTGTGCACATAGGTGTTCACTTATTTATCTGTTATTATAGTTTTAGATATATTCATTAGTATAAAACAATATTTCATATATATGCATATATATATGCAATAACAGTTTCCAAAATCCAGGGAACCACCTCCATGGGCATCGCTTTCCTATGTTGCTCTCTGGGTAATAAGAATGAAACGTGGAATTGTCCTGTTGTAGAGGAATTACTCAGAGATTCAAGCATTTTTCTTTTAATTTGTTGCTTGTTCCTAACTCTAAAATTAGGAAGTCTGTTAATATATATGTTATATTATGATATATATAATATCTTATATATAATGTATAATTATTGTTTATTACAAAATATATTTCATATAATACCTGAGAATATTATATATTTACATGGAAAAATAAAAATACAACAAACGTGTCAGTCCATACTTTCCTAGCCATGATTAGCTTCAGTACCATTAAGCACATTACATCTCAACAGTAAAAATTCTACTGAAGTTATGATCCCCTTGAGCTAGATAAGGAGAATTCATGTAAAAGAAGCCTCTCCTCAATTATGAGAAAAAGATATGTTAGGAAGTTTAGTATAGTTTAGTTAATTTTATTGTTTGGCCAGTCATGTGGCCTGAACTCTGAGCCTGGACCCTGTCCCTCAACTGTTCAGCTCAAGGATAGTGCTCTACCACTCGAGCCATAGCACCACTTCTGGCTTTTTCAGCTTATGTGGTACAGAGAAATCGAACCTAAGGCCTCATGCATACCAGGCAAGCATTCTACCACTGAGCCACCATCCCAGCCCAAGTTTGCAAGGTTTTGAGAAGTGAAAATTTGGCATTTGCTTTGCATCCTTGATTAGTCATGAATAGATATTATTTGGCTCCTAATTTTGTCTCCTTGTAGGTTCCCTAAACAGTTACACAAGAGCCTCATTCCATCACATATCTTTAAGTCCTTCTTTTATTTCTTTTTATCATTATTGTTTTTGTTTGTCGTTGTATTGCTGATCCTGAGCTTGAACTCATGGCCTAGGCAGTGTCCCTGAGCTCAATGCTAGTGCTCTACCACTTGAGGCATGCACCACTTCTGGCTTTTTCTGTCTGGAAATTCTTTGAATCATAATATTCAGATTTCAGCCTCCAGGGTAGCTAGGATTACAGGTGTGAGCCACCAGTGCCAAGCAAGTCCCTCTCATTTAGATATTATTCTAAAAGCCTCCAATCCAAAGTCACTCCTAAGATTGTAAAAGGA
The DNA here is from genome assembly GCF_019054845.1 of Dipodomys spectabilis. NCBI lineage: Eukaryota > Metazoa > Chordata > Mammalia > Rodentia > Heteromyidae > Dipodomys > Dipodomys spectabilis. The sequence continues at coordinate 2,156 of NW_024871031.1, read as the reverse complement.
ACTATGCCAATAGTTCCTTTAATTGTTCTGGCTATGGTGTTTCTTTTGCAAATTATATTGAAACTACTTCACTGTTCTCTTCCTAATCCATGATTCTAGATGTTTTAGTAATAATTACTTAAATTTAGTGGCTATAAACCCTAAATCTCTCAGTTATTAATTTCATTTAATTCTTTCAATATGATTATTTTTCAATACAAATATGAACTTATACTCACCTTCTTGAATCTACCACTTGGCATGAGCTGTGCATGGACTTATTCTACCTCAAATGCAAGAGGTTGGCAAAAGAATAGCTTACAGTATTCCTGCCTAAGTGAGGACAAGTAGTTGAGTGCCTAAAAGAAGTAATGCATTCCTGGCATGGGAAAGGGTGGGAGAGACAACAGCCTAGAGAGCAAACTGGCAGTCACAACATTTAACAACTTCTCCTTTGGGGACACTGATCTCCTGCAAAGTGGCAGTGACGTAACTCACCTAGTGAATTTTCATATATGAAGGAAGTTGTCATGTCTTACTACACAATTCACTTGTAGTCAAAGAGAGGCTCATTCTTTTGTGTCCTCCTTAGGCCCAGTCTCATTTTATCTCCATCTTAGAGTGTGCCCAGACTCTATTCCTACCAGAAGGTCCCTGATGAGGAGGAATGTGCGATCTTTGGCTTTTGATTAGCCCTATGGGAACTGAGGCCACTTTTAATTTTGATCTTGTTCATTCTGTCAAGGCCGTGGTGAGTGGTGGAAAGCTCAGTCTCTGAATTGTTCCCTATTACCAAATCTCTTCAGAGAAAGTCAAGGAACGATAGATTCTGCCTGAGGGAGTGAGTTCCTCCATTTCCAAAGAGGTAAATTAATATCTGATTATGAGTCCCAGGTGGTGGTCCTTCCCCAGATCCTCCGAACAGGAGTGGATGTTACCTCAGATACCAGGCCATCCTCATATTTCTTCAGCTCTTTCTCATGAAACTAAAGGTCACAGGGAGTTGAATTGAGAAACAAGGAGAAATGAGAGTAGCAGAAGAATGATTGGCATGGGAGGGAATTGGAAACTCTGTGTGAAAAAAGGGCTCAGAAAATCTAGGATCAGAGTTCTGGGAAGATGGCAGAGGAGAAGCTGGAATCTGAACAAGCTCTCACATAGAAAGCAGTTTTAGAGTTCCAGTGAACAGTCCTAAGCCAGAGAATCACACCAATGGTGACATCACAGAACAGAGAGACAGGCCAGAGAGGGAAAATCCAGGCAAGGAGACACATCTGAGCGCTTGCCGGCTGTGTCTGCGGCGACCACAGGGCACCATACCTGAGCCACAGAGAGTCTGGGACAAAGGAGCCAGTTGCAGCAGGAAGGCGGATTCTACTCAACACCAGCAAGAACTGACAAGGAGCAGACATCTTCAACATGCAGATCGCAGACGAGAGACGACCCAGGAACCAAGACTTAGCGTGAGAAGAAGACCGACGTCCTCACTCCTTCTCAGGGAACAGAGGGAGGGAAGGCCACCCCCCCCGCCCCAGTACCGGAGATCTCCATCTTGGATACGCCAAAGCTCGGCGGAGCTGCTAGCTCCAACTCAGGCCTTGGAATAAAAACGAGTCATTTAGCAGGTCACAAGAACTTAATGGCGGAGTGACCTGCCAGACTCAGCTCCACCCAGGGAAAAGTCACCCAGCTCGGGCGCCAGCCCTAGGAGTGGCTTTCTTCACTGGGTAATCAGAGCCAAAGGCTGACCCTCTCTCTAGCAGCCTCGATGATCAATTGAAATTCAGTAAACAGAAACCCTGAGAATGGCACCAGGGTGGGCTCTGCGAGTATTTCAAAAATAGCCTCAGGGAAAAGCTACTGTTTGTTGAATGGCCTCAAGTCTACCCAGAACCTAGCCTCATCATTGCATCCCTCTCTTTAGTGATTCTCAAAGCAGATCACCCTCCCATTAAAACTAACCTGGGAGGAGGATCTCAAAATCCTGGGTAAAGCAGAGCATTTTTCTGCCTGTTCGAACAAACTGACTTAAGAAACCAACCAAGCCACAGGACCAACAAGCAGACCTGAGACTCCAACAAGAGACTGGTTACAGACACAAGGGAGATACAGGATTTTTCCCACCCCTCACCCAAAACAATCAAAGAACTTCTTCTTCTTCTTCTTCTTCTTCTTCT